>NW_016173650.1:0-11709 GCF_001687245.7 Rhagoletis zephyria
CATTTTTAACAGCGAATCCTGCCTTCTCTAGAGCATGAGCAATTTCACCTATGGGTAGACTTGATTCTATACCTTTTATTACTACTTGCAGTCCTTTGCTGCTTTTGAGCTGGTACGTATAGAAGTTTTTCTTATCGTCAGTAATTTTCTTCAGTATTATCGGTAATTTTCTTCAGTTAGAATCTGAAGTTTGGTCTCTTTAATATTGCCCTTGGTAACTGATGTTACGTGGAACGTATTGTCTCCAATAAGCTGAGTTAATTTATTCACGAGCTCACTACAGTTTTGCTCTCGTAAATAAATTGGGGGCGGTTTGGGTTTGGCTTTAGAAACTTCATTCGGCTCTTTGTCACATTCATTGTCCAGAATCGCAAACTTATTTCCCAGTAGAGGGTTAATGTCAGTGGTTTTCGTTTTTGCAATTTTTGATGGGTTTGCAATTTTTTGCTGCTGTGGGCTTCATTTTCGTTTGACTTGTGTATACCTATCAATACCCGTTTGAGTCAATGTACGGGTTGTTGGTTAAGTAGGTCAACTTGTGCTGAGCTGCGTTGTTTGGCTTGGGCTGGTGCCGAAATTTCCGTCTGTGCAGGTGTGGGTGAACTGCGTAGTGAAACCGCTGTCATTGCTGAAGTCGTGGTTGTAGTCGTTGTTGTGAGAGCTGCGCTCACCGTTGTTACTGTGCTTGTTGCTAAGCTAGTGGTGCTTTGTTGTTGCGTTAGAACAACTTGGTCTACCAGAGACATTGGCGACTGTGCATGCCAAGATGTAATGCACGAGGTTTGGGGGGAGGGAGAGAACGATTTAACGCGATCAGCATTGTTTGTGGGGGAAACGAACGAAAAGTAAGCATTTTGTCGATCAGCTAAATGCTTTTGGTCAGCTTCTGTTACGGCAAGGTTTATTTCACTGCACTTGGTGCTTGTTTCACTACTATTCGGTAAGCGCGGTGGGGCCGGAGTTGCTTTTATTTTATTGTATGTTGGCACATTTATTTGAATTTCTCGCGGCATTGCGAAAATTCTGAAAAAAGTAATTTATTATTATAGGCGTTGGTTCTGTTTTTTTTCTTTGCTTTTCGTGAATGATTAATTATTTCTCGGCGGAGCGATTAAAAAACACGTCCGCACAGGTTGACAGTCAATCGGCTTCGCAAAATGTCCGCAAAATGTTCCGGAGGATGCATCAGACTAGGCCGAGCATCCTTTGAAGTGCCATCTAATTTAAACTTAAGAAGAAGTTCAATTACATGGCAGTTGAGATGTGCATGTGCAAAAATTTCATGAATTGCATAAAGGAAATTTTTGCACATGCAGCAGTACATGGCATGCATTTAGGTGCCCGGTGTTAGCAGTTGGGCCTAAACATACCGGCCCCCCTAGACGACTTGGTCGTCTAGTGAATGTGACATAGCCGCAAATATCCGGCTGGAAGGAACATATGTATGTAATATAATTATTGATATAATACTTTTTTCTTTTTTTTTAATAGTATGTATTTATTTTATTTTATGTTTCATTTTATCATCATAATCATAATCAGTGAAGGCTGGTCTCATTCATTTTCCTTGTGCATCAATCATATGCCCTGATTGCGCTGTAGTAATCATTGGATGATGTTTTCGATTTATATACCTAGATGGTACGTAGGTACGATGATAGATTTCTTATTTCGTTTTCTTAGTTTGCTCTTATGTATCTTTCTGTTTCGCTTAGTTACAATAGTAACCTTATTATTTTTTGAAATCAAGTGCTTGAAAATCGGGAAGTCTACTTATTGCGTCTGGCTTCCTTTCTAAATACCACTTCGTTTTCAGCACGATCTTCAGCGGGTTCTCTTGATTTGTTCAACTTATCAAGTTTTGCTCGTCTAACTTGTGATACCTTCTCGTTGATCTCTGGATATAATATATTGAGAAATTCGTTTAATTTAGTTAGATATTCATGTTCGCCAGTGGAATCTAAGGTTTTAAGAAATATGTATGGTCTTCCGAAGAAAAGTTCATAGTGAGTGTATTTGGTTGAAGAATGTATTGCATTATTATAGGTAATAAGTGTTTCGTTCAACATTACTTCGTGTTCAGTGGTTAGTTTGTGTTCTTTTCATGTTGAAATGATTACTCTGTATATATCAGTTAATGTAGAATGAAGTATTTCTACAGGAGCTGTACTGCTTGTTTGTTGGAATGATTTGATGTGGAGACTAGTTCTTATTTGTTTACAGAAGTCCTGGAAAATATTTGCTGTGAATTCAGGTCCTTGGTCACACACGGTCTTTCTAGGGATGCTGTAAAAGCTTATATAGATTTTTAGTGCTCTAAGAACTGTTATACTAGTTCTAGCATTTAACGTGAAGGCTGAAGGTATATATGTCGATGTGAACGATTTCTAATGGCTTTTGTAGCATTTCTGGTAATTCGTATTGCATGTTGAACTTTTGAATATGTCTATTATTCCTTCTTCGTTGAACATGGGTCGTCTTACGGTTCTCCTTTGTCTATTTCTGAAAATGTTTTCGACTACCATTGGTGATTCTTTGTCACTTACTTCAAGAATAATCTGAAGGTTGAACTCGTTTAATAGTTTCTCCGATATCGGAATACCGTTATTCAAGTTTTCCTCCAGGCATTGTTTTGTCCGTATTGTCGTTCGCATACAGCTCTTGATACTTGGGGTCAGGCCCATTAATTTTAACTCGGCTTAGTGCGTTGGCGTTTGTGTTTCATTTCCCTTTCTTGTAAACTACCTCGTAGTCGAACTCTTCGAGTTTAAGTCGCCATCTAACAAGTCTAGAATTTGGTCTAGAATTTTGGTCTGTTGCTATCTGGAATTTGCGTCCAAATAGGTATGGTCGGAAATATTTCGTAGCCCAAACGATTGCGAGGAGTTCATTTGTAATGGTGGATTACCTGCTTTCAGTTTCTGACAATGTGCGACTTGCAAAGCAGATTGGTTTGTCGCTACCTATTTGTCCATGTCATAGAATTGCACCAAGTGCGAAATTGCTTGCGTCCGTGATGAGGACGGATGGTTTTGTGAAATCTGGATGTTGTAAAATTGCGTCGTTCGATATATTCACTGTCTTGTATTATCTGGGCATTTTGAGGCATTTTGTTACGGGTCTTGTCAGTTTTGCAAGATCTTTGATGAATTTCCTCTAATAACTATGAAGCATTTGAGTTCTTTGCGAGTTTTCGGTATTGGGAATTTTCTGATTGCATCAACTTTCATGGGATTTGGCTTGATCCTTCAGAAGTCATAATGTGTCCTAAAATAGCTATTGCCTTCGAGATGTTCTTGTAGTGAAGTGGAAATTATAATTATATCGTCAAGGTATACCATATATTTTTTACTTATTAGTTATTTAAGGGCGCTATCCATAACTCTTTGACAATTGTATTCTGACGTATTCATAGTGCCCTTCTTCTACAGGGAATACCGTCTTTGCGATGTGTTTGGGGTTCATTTCAATTTGGTGGAACCCGCTCGCAAGGTCTAGGGTGGTATAATATAGACACTTTCCAAGTTTGTCCAGAGGGCTACTCTGTAATGCGATGCGAAAGAGAAATGCGATGCGATAGGCAAATACGTCGTAAGAAATACCCCCCAGTATTTCGGTTAGGTTAGGTAATGGTTATCTATCTGATATTGGTTTTTCGTTTACTTTCCTGTAGTATATTATTAGTAGCCACTTTTCCTTTCCGCTTGCATCTTTTTTCTTAGGCACCACCCAGACGGGTGAGCTCCATGGGCAATAGCTTTGTCTGATGATTCCCTGTTCTAACATATTGGAGATTTGTCTTCGTACTTCTCCTTTGTGTGCGTATGGATACCTGTATGATTTATGTATGTTGGAATATCATCTGTTATCTTTATTTGATGTTTGATTGCGCTAGTGAAAGTCAAGGGTTCGTCCGGCTTATATATTATGTCTTCATATTGTTTACATGGATTTATTAGTGCGTTCTTCAGTATTGAGATGGTCACGTCTGAGTAGGTCACGTATATTTATATCCTCCGGGATGTTACCCTGAGTGAAGTTAAGATTGTTCAATTCTACGTGGCTCGAAGGTATGTGTTTTTCAATTTTAAGTGGTTGCACAAAACATAGGTTTTCTTCTGACTGGGAATAATTTGCTAATTCCATTGTGCTGAACCAGAGTCCTTGGGACAGAAAGAGGTTTGGTTTGAGTTCTATTTTGTCGATGTAGATGTTACCATTTTCGATATCTGCTGGAAGCTTAGCGAGGATATTTGAGTTTCCTGGTATTACTATTTGGCCTGATGTCAGATTAGACTTAAGCTTAATTTCGTTAACACAGTTTTTGGTTAAGCGTGTTTGTGTCTTCAAATCAATTTTGGCTTCTAACAGCGTCAATGCATCTATACCTAATAAACCATCGAGATAGTTGTGGAACTTAAATTTTCAGAAGTTAATGGAACCGTTTTGATTAAATTCTTTGAAAATGGACAGAATGGTTTTTTTGTTAATATGGTATTTCTTGAAGGCGGTGAAAATTGTCACCTGTTCGCAATTGTATTGTTTATTTTCGGGTATATATTCTGGATTGTTGAAGAATACGGAAACTCGTGTGTCTAAGAGAAACCAAAGGTTTCTGTCAAAAGGAGAGGATATATTTATATATGGGGTTGTATCCCCGTGTTTGTTTAGTTCTACGTATCCGAGGCTATATCGTGAAAATTTCGTTGGTCCTCTAAGTTATTTTGCTAATTATTAGTCTTGTGGAAATTAAAGTATCCCGTTCGAGAATATCTTGTTTGTGCACTTGGTTTAGGTTTAATTGGTTGTTTACTTTGTTGAGTCCTGGAGGTTTCTGGCGGACTCGTCTTATTACTTTCTGACTCTTTGTTTGTACCGTATTTATTTGTTCCTATGTTGGAAGTGTTTGTTGCCGTTTGGTTTCTCTGATAGATACCCTGCAAAAAGTGGGACTAGGTTAAGTACTAGTACAGGACCACACTACCTTGTAACCAACACTAGTAACCAAAATGGTCCAAATATATGGAGAAAATATGGTTACATTAACATTGCGATGTCATTGGACCTGACCACCTCTGGTCCGACGCTGCATAACATGGGACCACTTTTGGTCCACCACTGCGTAACATGGGACCACCTAGACAACTACTCCTTTTGAACCATGGCACATTCGGCAACCGAATCATATTGCCGATCGGCCACGAAGAGGTGATGTTCAACACATATATCAGTTTTTTACGTTTGAAGTGGTCCAGGTCAGCATAACAAGTTACTAGTATGCAACCTGGTCCTTGTGCTCATACTTTAAAACTACCACCCAGTGGACCACCTGGTCCTCAAATTTTTGCAGGGTATTGTCAAAAGGCCTATTTGTGTTAGGTTGTTGTTGATATGGGTGGTTACGGATATGTGTTCTATTTTGGTATTGGTGTTGAGTGTTATTCCTATTTAAGTAATTTTAGGTGTAAGGTATATTCTAATGTTACAATATTTGCTCTCTTGATTATTGTTTTTTTTGTTGTTGTTTAAAAAAATTTGTTTGTTAGCTGTTTTGCACACTCACATTGAACTTTAAACGAATGTCCGTGTTATCATTCTTGTCTCCTTTCCTTGAGGTTCGTCTCGCAACAGTGAGGGATTGAAATACTCCAGTATTCAGTCCTTTGGTCCTGCTCTTTATATAATGGTCTTCCGGCTAAGTACACTTATCACTGAATTCTGTCCGATGCGGCCGTCGACTGCGCCACTCAACAAGTTCGGGATGTCCCAGGTAAAAAATATGACAATCACTAGCTCCTCAACTGGAGCCATACAAAAAATAAATACTCACTGCTTCGGTTTAAACTATCGAATCCGTTCTTTATTGGAAGTTGATTGTATTTATAACTATAAAAGTGCTTAATCTGTACTAATTGCTTATTGCAAATTAATATGCTTATTGGTAAGAATATACTTATATATTATTACTGGTGTAAGCAGTTCCGGGTTGGCGGGCGGCTAACTGCTTACTCTAGGCGGTTTTGTTGGTGCTTGTTGTGTTGCCGTCGCAGTAGGTGCTGTAACTCGTGTGATGTTTTGAAATGAGTAATTTCGCCTTCCTGATGCTGCGTTTAAGTTGGTCCTGACTTCCGCGACTGGTAGGCTAATATCTAGGCAGTGAAGCTCTGGTGCAGATTTTCCCTTAGTAATCTTACTGTTGCTAGAGCTTCTCTTCCACTGCGTCGGGATTTGAATAGAATTCAGGTCAAGCTTCTTGGTGCAACATCTCCACAGCGAAATCAAAACAAGAATTTTTGAACGCTTCTGTAACGATAGAAAAAGTGATATTTTCGGTAACATGCCCTAGATTCTTAATGTTCCTCATCGTGATATCGTGGACGTATTCTAGGTTGACTCATCTCATTGCCCTTGTATTGGTGGTTGTTGTTCTCAGTAACTTCCATCATTTTTTGATTATTTGTGACCGAATGATTTGAATTGTTATAGTGATCTACTGAAATATTAACGAGCTCCTTTGTCCTGAAACTTAAATTTTCTGATTTTAAGCATCTAAATATCTCAATTAGTGTGGAGTGAAACCTTTCGACTTGACCATTTACCTCGCTTCTCTGCGATGGTGTACTGTAAAGCCGATTCCTAAAGCCTCTAACAAATTTTGTATTATCGGGCTGATCATCCCGCGTTCGTTATCGGTTACCATGATTTTTGGGGACGCGAAGTAGTGTAGAAGTTTTACTATTTTTTCCTTTAGGTGCAGAGTTGACTTGTTCCTAGCGTGCAACAGTTTAGCGAACTTCGAAAATTTGTCAACTTAAAAAAATGTATCCTTGTATCTCGAAAATGTCCACGTGAAGTATTTCACATGGCCATGAAGGAACTGGTGTACTTTTTAGCTCTGGCATGTTGGGGTGGCTATCGTACTTGCTAACCTTACACGTTTCGCATGGCGGAACGTAATTTCTAATCTTACTACTCATTCCTGGAAAGTAATAACGTTCTAAGATTTGCTTCCTATTTTCTGCAGCGTTTCGGTGAGCCCTTTTATGTTTATTATTTCGCAAGCCTATCGGGGTTTCGCAGATCTTCTACAAGCGTTTATGCTACCCGGCTCTTCTAATGAATAAAATGTTCCAAATACACTTTTTGGAGCAACCCTAAGTGGCTTTCTGTCATCTTTATCCCGTTGATTACGTTCGCTCTTAGCTTTTCTTTAAGTATGCTAACGACCTCATGTTCGCCGCTCCTCTCTATTCCTACGTAGTGCGCAAGTAACCGGGATTTGATTAATAAAGACATTCAATGGCACTTCAATGAATGGAAGAAGGTCTGAGCTGTCCTGCCTTGCTTTGCAGGGTGTCTTAAGTAGATCTCCCTTCACTTGCCGAATCCGTGGTTGCGTTTTGGCTGCCAATTTCGCATGCGGACACCATTGAAGCTCTTAGTTGATTCCCCAGGGTTTTTTAAGTTGAGATAGAGCATCTGCCGCGACGTTAGATTTCCCTGGTTTGTAGATTAGTTCATAGTTATATTCCTCTATTCGAGATTTCCAACGTTTAATCTTCGTGTTGTAATTATGTTGCTAAGCGACAAGGTCAGCGGTCGATGATTTTCCTAGCGTCGTGTAGGTAGTTTCGGAGGTTATCTAGTGTCCATACAATGACAAGCATCTCCTTTTCGTTCCTCGCGTACCCCTCCTCTATGGCTGTTAGACTACGTGATATAAATGCTATAGGTTTGTATTTACCATCATAGTCCTGTGACAGTACCGCACCAATCGCGAAGTCGGAGGCATCTGTTTTGTCAGATAGAGGCCTTTTCAAAGTTGGGGAAGGTCATGACCTCTGAGGTCGTTAAAACCTCCTTGAGGTTCTCGAATGCTTCTAGGGATTTTTTATTTAGTACTATTGGTATTTGCTTCCATTGGGTTGCCTTCACCTGCGTGTGTTTCCTCGGGTAATGTTAGTGAGTTGGTTTGCGATTTTCGCGTAATCGTGAGTGAACTTCCTTAAACAGCTTAGGCTTAGGAACCTTTAAAGCTCATTTCGACATCATTTAAATGGGTAACTTCATCCTTGCTAAAGCTGATTATATCATCAATGTAGGCAAAGCAATCGTTGAAAGATAGAGGGTGCATTTTTTTAGGCCAAAAGGAAGTTGCAAAAACTCGTACTTTCCATTCATAGTGGAAAATGCCGTTTTTGGGATGTCGCGGGCCTTCATTGGGATTTGGTGAAATCCCGAAGTTAGGTCAAGCGTGGTAAAATATTTTGCATTTCCTACATTTTTTTGGATACAATCCATATGGGTAAGATGTACGGGCTTTTTGAAGCACGAATTATGCCTTCCGAACGTAGTTCCCGAATTTATTTATCGACTTCCCCGCGCATGTTAACGGGATTGGGATAACTCTTAGTGTAAATGGGATTTTCCGTTTCAGTTCTTATTCGATAAAAGCTTTGTAGCTTTCTTGTTCCTCATCTCTGATATTTGATAATAGATACTCCTCCACACTACTCATAAATGAGTTTATTGTTACGTCTCCTCTTCCAGTAAACGTTGGTAAATGTTGAATATATTTTATGATTCCTTGTAGGTTGTTGTCGTTCATGGGTTGTCTTTGTTGTAATTCGATGTACGCTTGTCTCAATTGCTCCAACTGCTGCTCCCTCCGGTTCGGCTCCTCAATAAGCTCAACGTCCGGTATTTGAATCTGCTCCTGTGACATATTTCTTCTTTCGGCGAACACTCGCTACCTGATTGATTTAATTATGCTCCTTTTCCTCGTTCACTTCACGTTTAATATTATTCTGGTGAATAAACGCCTTTTTAATTATAAGGTCGCTTTTCACTGCAAAAACTTTTCTTTTTTATATATTTTATTTATATTATATCCTGGAGGGTCTGGTCAACTCCTGAGTTGGCTACAGATTCGCAGGATTATTTTTGGGAATCATCAGTAATTTAACCATATTTCCGTATCACTATCCTAACCACACTTGCTGGGCAGGATAACCGACTGCGCCAGTTTCACTTTGGGTCGTGGCAAACGGGTTTTAAAAAAAAGGCAAAAAAAGCTAAAATTTTTTATTAAAGCGAAGTGACGCTGAAGATGCACAAAACCAGACTGATTTATTTAACTTCTTCAACTTAAAACGAAAATTATTCTATTTACAATAATTGCTTATTCACTACTTTTGACTTGTGAATTTAATTAAACTGCTTAACAATCATTTTATTGTTCAATTCGATAATTCCTGGAAATTTGTTGTCGTTTTAATTTTCAATTACTCTTTTTGTGTACAATTTTACCAATAGGTCAGAAGTGGTTTTATGTTACTACTTTGTTTATTTGCTTTAAAAATTCCTCATATTTGTCAGTTGCACCGTCAGGTGTTTTTGTATAATTATTTACATATGTAACTCGTGCGAGTTATATATTTCAGTGGCTTCACTGAATACTGGGCAGGAACATTCGCCTTAAAAGGATATATAAAATAAAACAAGGACTTTCTTTACACTTGTTTATTACAAGGATTCAAATATAACTTTATTTCAAGAAACTTTTAATATGACGTCGTGAACACAAAACGGTCAGGCAACAACTGACTTTTGGTTCACTAATTCTAAAAGTCGTTACTCTCAATTCTTAATTATTGGTATATGGTACATAACCCATACACTCCTACTTTCTTTGTATGTATGTATATATATTACAATATATTCATATGTATCAATATTCCTAACTCAGCATTATTCTTATTTCCAATCTGTAATTATTCATATGCTTTTGCTTTCAATACTTGCCATGCCATAGCATTGCAGTTGTTTTCTTAGCCACGGCGGCTTTAGTTTCATTTGCCTACAGTTAGATGGTCAATCGTACATACATATATGCTTTACATATATGTAGATATGTATATTAATTTTAATACCATAAGTAGAAGTACTTATGGTGGCAACAATGTATGAGTCTCTTTTTAATGATTTGATTTTCATTATAACCTTGGAATGCTGAGTTCGGTTACAATTTTTACTAAGCAAGCATATTTCGTTAGCATTCTTAAAATATGCTTGCTTTATTTTTTAAGTTCATTTCCTGTTTAGGTGGAGTATCATCTACCGTAACTCCCCCACGGTTGCAGTTAGAACTCTCCTGAGTTCTTTTATTTATTATTTTGACTTTAATATTTTTCTTTTTCCAATATATAATTAATATAACGACCAACATAACAAAACATATAATTATTATTATATTTATACCATATGACACATTTTTATGGTATGTTAGTTCTTCAATTTTCTCAATATTTTTTTACATCTTTTGTATTTATTTGGTTAAATTTGAGTTCATTTTCGTTCTTCTTATTCAACATTCGAGCTGGATAATACAATTTTTCGGTAAAGTCAATTTTTTTGTTTTCAAACGTTTTGCTGTTTATTGCGTAATGAATCAAATAATTTTTATTTACTATTAATTCTCTATTGTCACAATTTTGGTTAAGCTTTTCTTTATATGCGTTTGTAATTAACAAAGTATCATCTTCTATAGTATTCAATTTTGTTTTGTTGTTTAATTTAAATGTACAATCATTTTTGAATATACAGTTTTGACTGTTTTTTAAATCTTTTAATGCTGTATCTTTTTCATATTGGAAATTTTCTTCTTTTATTGTAATAATTAATTCTTTTTCGGTTTCAATTTCTAAATTTTCTGTGTTTGGCAATGGTACTATCAACTTTAAATCTGTTAGTATGTATGTGCTTGGGATTTTGATGGCAATAACAATTGATTGATTTTTGTATGCCAATACCCCTATTTTTCATAATTTTAGTTTGTAAAAATCTATTTTAAAGTATTCATTTTCCTCTTTTGTTAAAATTCCAGGATGAATTAAATTATATTTGGCTGCGGCTATATTATTTTGAATATCAACAATTTTGTCTTTAACATATATAATTTGGTTCATCATGTCGTTATAAAGCAATTGATTTAAAATTTCTGTATTTTGCTGACTCATATTCTTAAAAAGTTTACTACAAAGTAATATAATTTATACACCAATATATATACATATATATATTTTTTATAATTTTTTTATTTTTCATTTTTTTTTAAGTATCTCCATTATGTGCTGTGATACTGAACCTATCATCATCGTCATTATCATTATTATTCAAACTGAGTATTTCTGCAAATTTGTGTGGTCTTTTTATATTAGCAATATGAACATTCTGTAAAGGATTAATTCGGAAATATGGTTGATCCTTGTGCCTTACTCTTCTGTAGTTTTTAATGGGTCCGGTTTGTCTATTTTCTGTGTATTCTTCAATATTTTTGTTATGCTTGGCTATTGCTTTTTCTTTTGCTGTTTTAATTCTATCTTGTAATATGGATGGACAAATGTTTTCCTTAGCGAACCTTGGAGAACATTTGATGGTTGAATGATGCCGATCATTATAGTTAGCTGTAACAATCTGCATTCTCATTTCTGTTGAGAGACTTGGATCTTCAATTCCTGTTAGTTTCTCTAACAGGGTTGAGTGAAGCCTCTCAATATCTGCATTACCTGTGTGGTTATTAGGTTTGGTAAGGTGGATCTCGACATTCTCGACATTTAAATATTTTACTAATTGTTCCGCTCTAAATTCATTATCCATTACGATTTTTTTCGGTTTTCCGAATTTTGCAAAATGTTCCATTATTATTGC
>NW_016173651.1:0-11409 GCF_001687245.7 Rhagoletis zephyria
AATCAAGCGCAGCTATTCCGCTGCAATTCACTTGATCATGTGGTTGTTGGTATTGTTGGTTTTTGCTAATAATTCTATTTTTAGAATGTTTAACTTTTAAGTGTGCTCGTCCTTAAGTTATTTGTTTTTGTTATTTTTTTGGCCTTATAACAATTATATTCAACAATTTATATTCAGCTTGAGGCCGTTTTTTAAATGAAAATTTATTGTGGAAAAGCAACAATAATTTGAAAAAATGGTAGACAATAAATTTTCATTTAAAAAACGGCCTCGAGCTCAATATAAATTGTTGATTACAAATGAATTTCAATAAACATATTAAGTTGCAATAACACATACATATTTGATATAAACCTTAAGCAAATACTTCAAAGATGTATGATTTTTATAAATTAAAGGAACACCTTTAAAAGAACACCTCCAAAAGGCCTTCTGAAGTACGTTCTATAAAAGAGCTTCTGGAAGGCCTTCCATGGGTAGTAAAAGAAGAAGCCCTTCAATTTGTGCCACTCCATACAAAAAAGAAAGAAGAAAGGAATGTGGAGAGGGAGGCCTCTTGACTCTTAGGAAGGCCTTTCGGAAGGGCTTTTAACTCCAGAAATTATCTACTGGGTAGTTACTGTTAAAACTAAAACTTTACAAGTTAGGATTTTGTGCCTTCAATTTGGTTATAATGAATATAGTTATTAAGAAAACACAATTTATACTGCTATTAGGGCGTGTCTAGGGCAAAAATCCCTTCGAAGGAAGCTAGGGGAAGTAGTTGAATTGGTAATTTTTCTGAAGTAGTCCTTTTAGTCTTATTTGGTATGTATAAAAACCTTTCATTTGAGTGGAAGATCGACCTATCTCGGCAGCCACTTTAAATACGACCTATTTCAGAAAATTTTTCAAGAACGGCGTAGTTCAGAATTTGAATAAAGATCGCCCTATTTCAGAATTTTTTTGAAAAACCCTATCGCAGAATTGGGTTGAAGAACGCCTTATCTCAGCTGAGAATACATGGAAAATGTGATAGCATTACGTGGCTTTCACAAAAAATCGGACTACGATGGATTTTGTGATAGCCATGATTACCATCTCCACGACCTTTCGCCCATAGATGCCGATATCGAAGTTCAACCACCACGTATTTCAGAGCAAAAGCATCAGTTACTTTATTATTGCTCTAATGGAATCAGTCTGCAAAATTTCGGATGTTAAAATCATCCTAATCCTAACGAATGTCGGGAATCTGTAGGTTTTCCACATTATGCTAACCATCGAGCGACATCTCCTCCCTTTGGTTCCCCTGAAACACAAAAAGAGAATTTTTATGCTTGCACATTTTTACATACATATATAAAATAGCGTATAAAACGCTTGAGTGTATTTATTTATATTTTTTGTGTCCACTAGAAAATATTATAAGCAATTCATGAAATTCTAGATCCGTATGGCTAGTTGTTGGGGTTTGTGAAATTATTGTATATGCTCTATCGGAAAAACAAATTCGATTTTTTTTTTTTAACAGAGTATATAATTTTACCGGACATTTTTACATACATATATTCAGGCACAAATACCTATCAATAACTATTTTCAAAATCTTAAAATTTAAATGGTACAAAAATTGTTGAAAGCAATGAGGGGAATGTGAAATTATGCATGAGAAACTTCAGTTGAGTTCTAGTGGCCGAAATCATATTACGGGAGGCAACTGAATTTTGTAGTTATTGTGGAAATTAGTACTTCTCCTGCTATTTCTGCACATCGCTCGCACTCATTTCAGAATGCCTTTTTCCTCATATTACTATTATCTATAATTTTATAGCACTTGACAATAGTTTATATTTAAAATACAACTCAACTGAGGTTGCTTGCGTTGATATCCATAATCGGCTTTTTAATACCTACAAACATAAATATACATATATTAAAAACTAATAGTGCCACAAAATGTACATATATGAATAGATATTTAAAACTAATAGTGCCACGAAGTTATATAAAAAAATCATGTAGTTAAAAAATAAATCTTGTACGCGGTGATCTTTTAGTGCTGGAATAGTTCTAATTACCGTCCACATAATTAATATATAGATCACTCGTATTAATATGTACATATATATATCTTATCACTAACGTATGCCTTCCAAGCAATTTGCTTTTACTGTTGCAGCACCCAAACCAATTTCTGCCGTATCTGACGAATATGATAATGTACCAAATTTATTTGAACCTAAATATAGTGAATCGCCCTCATTTTTCTTATTAAATTCGTTCACGTTTCCCACATCCGTTTCTAAATGCATTTCGAAATCAGTCTTTGTTAATGAAGTTGAATTTTCATACATTGTACTATTATGTAGGTTCTCAGTTACTGGAACCGTAAGAGCTGTTGCAGACATCTCTGCTTCCATTGCCTCTTCCAGTGTACTGCTTTCATCAGCATCTATAGTGGCATCTTCCACATCCGCATCATCAGCGAAACTCCTGTTCAACTTATCAATGAAGTCATTTAATGCTATCTTCTTGTGTAGGTGTGTTTTTCCGAAAATTTTCCTAATTTTGGCACGTCTTTGTTTTATCAACGTCTTAGTTGTATTTAGACCATCGGAACAAGAGAGTGAACGACGTATTTTTCTCAGGCCAATAAAACGCAAACCTGTGCTGGACGCTGGCGCAGCTTCGCCACGGCGAGGTTCTGCTTGCGGCTCTTCGAAAATTGTCTCCAATTTGGCGGGGTGAAAACTAGTCAGTTTTTGATTGCAGTAAATTTTTTTGATTTGAGCCGGACGGAGCATAGAGAAATCACAAGATCTGGATGTGTGACGTTTTGGTTTCATTATGGACCGGCGCTTTAGTTTTAAGCTGTTCTCCTTGCAAGCACGGCGCGGTAAATTGCGACGCTGTGAAAGACTCCCTCCGGCAGCGCTGGAACTGCAACAGCTATCTGCATCATCATCGCCTACAATAGCAGTTTCGCTAGAACTATTGAATTCCGATTCAAAATCACTACTATCTGCTGTGCTTTCATTGGATTTAGTGGTATCGTTTAGCGCACTACCTGCCTCAGATATTTCATATGTCCGAGCGGCCATGTTTTCCTTACTACAAATTATGGACGACATCAGATCTAATTTATGTATATGCGAATACATTTCTTTCGATAGTTACTTACCGATTTTCCACCAAAATATCTTCGCAATTTTGCTGAAAATTAATTTTTGCTATACCAGAAACAATACGTTCCATAATTTTCTAAAAACACATATAGAGCTTTTCTGTTTACAAGAAAATTGAAGCTGTCAAACAAATTCGTTTAAAGAGTTGTCACTTTTAACATGTCAAAGAAGCGACAGTTTGATGTGCACTGTAACTATTCAAACAAAGCTGCCAGATCTCAATTCGACCAGTGTGCAAAGTCCATTGTATTTTAGTGTGGTAGAATCGGCAAAAATTTTGTAGATTTGAATAAGGTTTGGTAGATTTTCCAATTCATGTTTTTATTGGGTATACATATCGCACACCGTCATCAAAAGAGGCACAACTCAAAAATTAGTTCGGGAAATATAAGTGCTAGTGGATAGTTACGCAATNTTTTCTCGTTAGAGAATATAATCATGAAGAAAACAATATTTTCATTAATTTGAGAAAATACCTACAGATTGATTTATGCAAAAAATTTACCAAATTATTTTTCCATTGCATAATACTTTAGCAAATATTAATATTCGGACTTTTGAAATTTATGATGTACCTTGTTAAAAATTTATTGATTAATTTTTATATTTCGTATAAAAATTGAGTTGAAATTTTAGAGTTATGTGAAAATTATAAAAAAATTTTCTGAAGCTCCATTTCTTACTAGGGTGGTGATTGGGATCCGATCAGGGCATTCATGGGCCGGGAGGCGTGGTAAGTGGTGACCGGCTCCCTATGAATGCCGTAGATCGGTTCACGCATCTGCGTTGTAGTCTGGTTTAGCTAGGGGGAGGCCCAGGAAGTGCGCAACTTTGACAGGGGCTGTCCAAAGAGACAGGAGCGTTAGCTGGGTGGGGTTTTGGGAGCATGCGAAGAGGTGGCATGAGTCATGTGGCGACTCTCCGCATGCCAGACACTGGTTGTGCACATCTTCGTTTACTCTCGTCGGTACGTCGTCGGGTCCAATGGTGGGTCGATGTAAGTCTGGACCGTGCCCTGACGTGCCTTGTCGGAGGCTCCTCCTCTCACGAGGGACTATTGGGGTGTTCACGTCAGAAACTGCATGCAGAGCATTTTGTTGTGCTCCCTTACGGGAAGCATTTGGGCCTCGCTGTGCAGGTGGTGCTCAGGCGATATCAGAAGGCGCCTTATTGCTGTCCGGAGTGTGGAGTTCTGACAAGTCTGTAGCTTCGTCCACTGCGCCCAACTAGTCCCCGGCGACCAAACAGGCGCAGAATAGTTTAGAACCGGCCGGCCGATTGCCTTGTATGTTGCCAGCAGCATTTCTTTGTCCTTTGCCTATGGTTCTGCGGGGAGCGACTTCAGGGCCTTGTTGCGGTTAGAAAACAGGTACGAACATATCACTCATTCGACGCGAAGTGAAAATAGGCTGTTTTGTTTTTATACAGCCCGTTTTGAATTTGAATTATTATTAAAATAAATTTGAGTTATTGTTCGCTTCCATTTCGGTTAATAGCGCAAATCCATTATTAAAGAAATATCAAAATAAAACAACAAATTTAGTATAATTTTGAATACGGTTTAAGCGAGTGCGCTGTAAAGACACAGGTATAAACGCTTGAAAGAAATATGAGTTAAATCAAATTGGTTTTTCTTAATGTTGTTCTTGCGTAGGTATAAACAAGGTATACATTTTTGTGATCCACGATGAGGAAATGGTTTTTGTGTTTTGTGGATAAAAAAAAACTTGTTGGGACTATTCTAGGGAACTCAGGTATAACACCTTGTAAATTCTATAATAACACACTTTTCACTTAAAATGTAAAAAAAATATTGTAAAGTACTTCTTGTTGCAAATGGGAAAAATGTAGAAGAAATTGACGACCAAGTCTTGATTTTGCGAATATCGAATAAACCGGGTTTTTTCGTTTCGTACAATTCTTGACCTCTCAATAAAAGTTTTTAGTTTTTCGGAAGCCTTTTTCCAGTTTAAGGGAAACCGTTATATAGTTTTAAAATTATATCCTATGTTATTTGGGGATGAACCAAATTGCATATCTACCTCAACAAAAAAAAAAAAAATTATCATAAAAGTCATATGGTTATCTAATGTATTTATGGGCCAATTTGTCTGCTTTCTTAAATATACACTGGCTATGTTAGTAGAAGCATTCTTGCGTAAAATGATCTTGCTGGGTGGCGCCAGGGTCGAGATATTTGGATTCGATTTGGTTCGAATTTGAGTACGTAAACGTTGTAACGTAGTAAAACGTTGAAACATAATAAATCATAGATTTCCCAAAAAATTTACCCAGAATTGGCGCTGAGGTCAAAATATAAACTATATTCAACATAAAATATTTGTTTTGTTTGCGTTAAAAATTCATTTAAAAGCAATAAGTACTAACAAAAATATAACGATGGAAATTTATGTCACGTCACGCCACGTCACGTAACATTTCACACTTGGGGTTGTAAAAGAAAATTTAAACAAGCTGCAGTAATTCAAAAAACTCTAAAAACAACTAGATTTACTCCAAATCATATTATTTAAAAAAAAGTTCAAAAAAAAAAAATGCAATAAGTTATGAAAAAAGTTAAAATAAGTCCAAGCGTAATTTTGTTTGTTTCACTTTTGATCTGGAAAAAACTTTGAACTTATTTTGCTTTGCTCTTTTTTCAAATAAAAGTTATCTTTACTGTTAATAGTTTTATTGTAATTTTTAGTGATGACTTCAAACAGAACATAAGCATTTTCACCTCAAGAAAACTTTGTAAAATAAGCCGGTTTTTCCTTAATTTAAAAATCGGGAACCGATTTTTTCAAATTGCAAATTTGCGAATAACTCGAAAACCGGTTTCGGAAAGAAGGCGAATAATCGAACACCCTAGTTCCAATCATTGGACCGTAAAAAAACTAAAACTAATCCACATTTTTTATATCAGCATTGAAGACGGTTGTTGTTCTTGCTTAAAAAGCACTTGCTTGTTTAACAATTATTTATATATAACTTTACTTTTCAATTTTATTTAACTCTATATTATTTATTTTTTTATTTTAATTTATTTTAATTTTATTTATTTATTTATTCGCGCAAATATGTATGTCTGTGCTGATACATATACATGTACAAGTATGTGCTTTCACAGTTACATTTATAAATATGTACATCAGGGGCGCACCCAGGAATATATTTTAGGGGGGGTTTTTATAAAATTCATGAAATCGATTTAACAAGTCTTTCATTTTAAAAATGAGATCTTGTTATAATATAGTTTTTAAAACCCAAAACGACATACTTTTTAAAAATATTTGTTTCAACACATTTTGCAATAGGACTGCGCAATTATTAAATTAATTATAACTCATATTAATTGATTAATGGCACAATGCGCTTTTAAGTGCTCGGCGCTAAAAATTAAATAAAAAGCTATAATAAGGCGAGATCAGCTATTTTCACAATTTCTTCAAAATTACCTATAGTGTCTGAATGATTTACATATTGAATTAAGGCTTTACAACCTCATCCTATTTCGAGTCTTAGTTTTTGTTGAATTCATTACGGTAAAAACGCGCTCAACAAAGCATGTGAGTGCGGCAAGGACACAAAATTTGAATTTACTTACATCTCCAAACATTTGATTGCCTGTTGCGGTTTTCACTCCGTAAGCAATTATCCGAAACCCTTCAGAGTCGGATGGAATGGTTCCGAACAAAAGTTATTCCATGGGAAAGTTAAGAGATTTAAATATTCATTTTCAGCTGCTTTTCTTTCCTTCAAAGTCAAATAGTGAATCGGCAGATCCCTGAAACTCGCCCTCTTGTGATTCACACACTTTTCTGGCGACAATATTAAAGGGTTTTTTTAAAGTATTTAATTGATTAGGTAATCGTTTCAGAAGTTCTTCGATTAGGGTAATTAAACATTGTTGACAGTCTTCTAATATANTTTTTTTAAAGTATTTAATTGATTAGGTAATCGTTTCAGAAGTTCTTCGATTAGGGTAATTAAACATTGTTGACAGTCTTCTAATATACTTCTTAAGTCATGTTTATCACGCAGTTCATTAGCCTCTTCTGTAAAATTATCATGGAAAATTAAGTTTCGTATATTTTTATAATTGGAAAAAGTTTATTTGAAGAGGAAAAATCGCCAAAAATCGCCAATGGTGATTTCCTAAATTTTTACGCGCAAATATCAAAAAAAAAAACGCCAAATTGGCGCGCAATCGACAAATCTGGACACTCTGGCTCTCACAGTTACATTTATAAATATGTACATACATACATATGTATGTGCGTAATGTAAAAGTATGTTCTTACTTACCAAATTCAATCGTACTTACCTTTTTTTTATTCATTGCTTGGTTTCTGGTATTTAACAACTCAATCATATTATTCCACTAGCCGAATGACACGGTGCAAATTATATGAAATTCTCCAACATACATACATATATGTATATGTAGATATGTATGTACGTTACCGAACCCACGCTACACGACCACCAGATGGCTTCCCATTTCTTCATGGTGAACACACGAATTTCACTTTTTCACATAATTTCTTAGCAGCAATGAAATAAAATCGCACTATTTATATTTTTTATTACTACATACTTGCACTTTTAATGCTTTTGCGCATTTGAATACAATTAAATTAATTATTTTAACACTTTTGCACAATATTTTCCGGCTTATCGGACTAAACTCACACACCATACGAACTTAAATATTTCCGCGGCAAAAGTCTCCTGAATACTGAAAATTAACCTACACTCTCGGTACATCGCAGCTCATATGCGATTTCCAAAAATTTATTTTTCCAGGTCCTCACTTTGGAAAGAGTTAGAATGAAGATGAGACACTTTAAAACTCTTAATTTGCAAATTTGGAAATTCATTTACATACATATATTGATTTTGCGCTAACCGATTGCGCAGCAAAAAAAAAGCATTTCAAGAGCGGATGAGCACAGAAAACGGAAATGAACTCTCACTCATAGAGAGGTGGAGAGTTTGTCGGCGTTTGTGTTTCCGCTTAAAATAAAGACAAGAGGAGTGAGCTACATAGATATGTGTGTACATACATCCATACACATACTGGATACAAGGGTGCATATGTAGACATACTTTCGAAATAAAAACAATTAAGGGACCGAGCAGTGCATACATATGTACATATGTACATTAGAGTAGTCCAAAAACAGTAAAGTCTGAATTTTAAAGCCACCACCCGCTAGGCTGGTTATATACCGAAAAAATATACCCCTATTTTTTTTATTTTGAAATCAAAAAATATTTAAACTCGGAAAACTTGGGTTCACTTCAGGAGACTTCCAATATTTTAAAACTAAATATCTATTATTGGTCCCGCCCACTGTTTTTTGCTAGGTGTTTTGGCGTTCCTATAAAATATAGTTACCACGAAAAAATGGTCGAATAAACAATTGGGTATTGTAATTGGGAATCTCCTGAAGAGAAACAGAAGTTTTTGATCGCAAAGTATTGATTTTCAAGAATGTTATACCATTTCTACGAAAAGTTATTTTTTTTCCATATAAAATACATGGAAAACTTTTTGAGCGCTTTGTGAGCGCACTCCATAAATATTTTGTTGATTTCAACATAATAAAACGGGTATATTTTTCGGATATAGAATAATCCTAAGGGGTGGCGGCATTAAAATTCCGACTTTACTTTTTCACTTGCATTTTTAGACCACCCTAATATACATACATACGTACGGTTCATACGTAGCGAATCATAGAAGTTATCCTTTTGTTGGCATCCAACGAAATATTTTTTTGAGCTGGAGCGCGGGGAAACAGTCTCTAGCAATATTTTATTATATAGTTATAAAGTTTTCTTAAAGGATTTCTATTCTTCAGGCAGAGTTAATATTTTTTCCACTATCAATTTATTTCCATTTCCTTAGCGCTCTCTTCCGTTTTTTTTTTATCTCATGATACAAAACTGTAAGCGGAAACACGTAATTGCTCGCTCTCACCGCTTTCCAGCACAAATTCACTTCCGTTTCCCATATGTTCCTTCTGCTCTTATTTTATATTTTTTTGCAGCGCGATCTGGTGCTTTCAAATTTTAAAGTAAAAGTACATACATACATACAACCTAGAGTTCAAAGAGTTTTTGAGTTCTTTTCAGTGTTCTTACTCTTTTTAAATTAATGGATAGACTTACTTTCCAGCTGAACAATTGGTCAAGATGTGAGAGGAGTGTGTAGGCATTTTTCAGTATTTAGTGGGCATTTGCAGTGGAAGTTAGTTTGGTTAAGCAATCTGTGTTTGTCAAAGTCACTTTAAATAAATTTAGTGGAAAAGAAATATAATAATTTTACTCCAAAATGTATTACAAGTGCATATTTATAAGTACTCTTTACATATAAACTGCATATATTTACATATAAATAATTAAAAGCTATTAACGAATGAAGTGAAATTAGTGAAAATAGTAAATTGCTGTGTGATCGGGTCGCGTCGGTTCGGTTCGGTACATTTTCGTATACGAGCGTGCATACAAATGAATTGCATTTGCTATATACATACATACATACATACATACATATGCATAGGTAAACTAGTTTAATGAGCCACATTAATTTTGTCGTATGTTGCATTATTTTAAAGTGTAATTGTCGGAAAGTCGGAAAATTTAATCGCAAAGTAATTTGAATAGTGGTCATGTGTGCAAACGCAAAATGTAAGAAGTGCTTTCTTCGGATATACATAAATAATAGAAACTACTTAAGCAATAAAAAAAAAAACCAATCTATTGCGTCACTGACTGGTAAGTGCATTTCTCATTTTGAACCAAATGTAATTTCCTATTTATTGATATATCGCTGGCTTTGAGTGAAAATTTTAATATAGGATGCAAGAAAAATCTAAAATGCAACATTCCCTAAAGAACTAAGCTACTTCTTTTATTTCCTCCCGTCTATATTCAATCAAAGTCAAATTTGCTTAGTTTAAAAAATGTATACCGAAACTCGATAAGGTTAAAAATAATATGGAATAAAGTCGAAATTTTCCACTTCATAAAGTTTAGCAAAATACTTGAAGAAAATTGTAGGCTGTCTTTCGTTACCTGTGAAATTTTTAAAACTTGACTTAGTAACTCTTCACTCTTAGGTAACGTTGTGCATGCGTATGTGTATATCAAAGCCGGTCAATTTAAAAGGCGGGACGTATAAGTTTCCAGATTTTTCATATTTTTACCGATTAAATCCCAATTTTCAGGCGTTTCTTTATTAATTCAATAGCAGCCTCCGTGAGCTCTGGCCCAAAAGCTATTTCTTGACAAATGTGGAACCACTTTCGTTATCATAAAGAACATAGAATTTAGGGGAGCCATAGCTATAGCCAGCTCTTTGTTTTCTATGATCTTTGGTAATGTTTTATTCTGTCAAACTGGTTGTCTCGCTGTATTGCAGTCTATCATTCTTGCTTAATTTTTTTTTAATGTTTTCTTAATTATTTGTTACATTTGGTTTCTTTTTTTTAATCAAACGGTACTAATTTAAATTTAGTGAAATTATAAGAAATTTATTTATAAATACGCCACAAGAAAATTTTTAACTCCCTTTTTTGACATAATATTAACAATAATATGATGAGTTTTTTTATTTTACTTTATTTTATTTTGTTCTATATTATTGAATGTTTTTTCGTGTTACATTATTTGTTTTTTTTTTTATTTCATTTTGTTTAATTTAATTAATCCTGTTTTATTTTATTTCGTGTTAATTAATTTAATTTTCATTTGGTATATCTTATATTGTTTTATTTTATATTTTTTATTTTTTCACTCTATTATTTTATTTTATTTCAGTATATTTAGGTTTATTTTCACTTGCTCCATTTAATTAAATTTAAATTAAATTAATTTCATTTTGTTTCATTTTGGTTTATCTTACTTTATTTTATTTGTTTTTGTTATTTATGGCCTTATAACAATTATATTCAGGAATTTTATTGAGCTTGAGGCCATTTTTAATTAATTTTATTTTATTTGATTTGATTTTATTTTAGTTTACTTTATTTTGTTGTGTTTGGTTATATTTTATGTTATTATATTTTGTTTTATAATTTAAATTAACTTTATTTTATTTTATGCAACTTTATTCTATATTTAATTCTACTTTGCTTTATTTTATTTTATTTTATTTTATTTTATTTTATTTTATTTTATTTTATTTTATTTTATTTTATTTTATTTTATTTTATTTTATTTTATTTTATTT
>NW_016173651.1:11451-11707 GCF_001687245.7 Rhagoletis zephyria
TTTTATTTTATTTTATTTTATTTTATTTTATTTTATTTTATTTTATTTTATTTTATTTTATTTTATTTTATTTTATTTTTATTTTCTTTAATATTTTTTTTTTATATTATTTTATTTGGTTTTATTTTATTTTACTTATTTAATAACATTTAACTTAATTCTGTTGTATTTGGTTCTTTGTTTAATTTTCGCTTACGATATTTAATTTATTTCTTTCGCTATCTATGCTTATTTTACCTTACTGTATTATGTTATA
>NW_016173652.1:0-11706 GCF_001687245.7 Rhagoletis zephyria
CTTGTGATGATTTAATCAACAAATGCAGTAGGTGGAGAATTATTTAACTGCTAAGATGACACTTTAAAAATGGTCTTTGAAGCTAAGCTCATACAAGGAAAGTTGGTAAATTTCGGTGTTTTCGGAAAACACATGTTTGGAATAGTGCAGAGCATTTTTGATTTTCAAATAAAATAAAAGTCTTAGAATACTTTTAATAACTTTTTTCGAACGACTTATTTTAATTTCTGTGGATTTTTACGTTCTTCGTATAAAGATTTTGTCTAAAAATACATCTAGTGAAATTTGCCGCCGAATAATTTTCTAGTACATTTTAACCCTTGCTATCTTCTAAATGCCATTTCATTCAAACTTTTCAAAAAAGTTGTCAAAACAATTTTTTCGTGAAAGAGATAATGGGTTAAAAATCTCTACATATACATTTGTAACCAAACTACATATTTCGTCGAGCCGTAAGGCCTGGAAGCTAGTGACTTTTTCTTTAAAATTAGAAATAATAATTTCATAATTATTTTTCATCAATATTTTTCATTTAATAAATAAAATAAATACATATTTCGCTCCGATATGAATTTTAACCCTTTCTTGCCACAGTCGCAAAGGCAAAGTGACCAAGGCACTGGCGTGTTATTCGAGGTCGACTCCTCGTGCAGCAGATATTTTCTTTTTTTAATTTAATTTTAGTTTAATTTTAGATTTTCTTGTTTTAGAAAAAATATATAGTATATGGTTTTTTTAATTATTAAAAACTTCAATTATTTTTTTCTATCTTAATGTAAATTTTAGATTGTATTGTTTAAAAAAAGTTTTCTTTTAATTTCATTTGATGTTTAGAAACTTATTTTTTCTTTACTTTGATTAAATTTTTTCATTTGTTAAAATATTTAATTTTTTTTTTTATATTATTCTTTAAAAAATATATCTTTTAATTTCATTTAATTTTGGGAAACTATTATTTTTTCTTTTTTAATATAACGTTCTTTTAATTTTTAGATTACATTATTTTATTTTCATATAACGTTTTGGAAGTTATTTTATTTTTTGTTTTTAATATGTGATTTTTATCAGGGACCGAGAGCAAAAGGTATGATCTGCACTAAAGTCGTTCTCGTATAAGAAACAAAACCCTCGTCCACGGAACGCTCTGGCAAAAAACAAAATGGACAGGGTACGAGTATAAAGTAACCCGTAAAGTGTCGACTCTTTAAATCGCAGTGCCAGAAGAGATTATTTTAACTCTGGGCTGCATATATAATGGAACTTATGTCAGCACTACGAAATGTGATTAGTAGGAATTTGTTACATTTACTGCGCAAAATGGACTTGAGTTATGTCTCAATTGGATGTCAAGGATTTTTGTCCCGTCTAACAGCCACTTTCATATAACTTTGGTCGCTGGGTGTTAATGGTGCAAGAATAGTACTGGAGCACGTTTTCACGCATGTATGTATGTAGCCATATGTAGCTGTTTGTCTTCAATGGCTTAACACCGAACAATTACACAGAATGTGCTCAGACAGACGGCATCCCATATCAATGGGCATGTCAATTTAGTGTATGTGGCAGCGCAGATGGTTTTGACCGGTAAGGTACCCTGTGGTTTTGACCGGTAAGGTACCCTGTGCGTAGCTTGAGAACGCCCCTATAGTCGCTGCTTAGTTCTTACTCTGTTCTGAGTTTGCCCATTTAGAGTTTGCCCGCTATAGGGTTGAAGAGTGTCAAAACTAGGGCCTCGCAGCGGAGCGAAGCAAAGGAGCACAGGAGCTAAGGAACAAAGGATTTTAGCTGGAGCGGAGCTGGAGCAAAGAGCTAAAAAAAAATTATTTGCTCCTTATTTTTGAATATTTTGTTTTTCTTATTTTCTGGCCTAGTAACGATTCATTATGAAATATTTTTATTGGTGTTTTTCCAAAAAATATTCAATAATAATGGCCTCATGCTCAAAAAAAATTTAACAAAAATTTCTGTTAGTAAATTCATTTATTGGCATCTATGCATAATATGACAAGAGTATAAGCGTGCTATACGAATGCAGCTCTGTTCACAGTGGCCTCACATAAGCAGATGTTTTGAGACGCCATACTCCAGAGAGCTCCCGACCGTTGCATCGGTTTGGCAGAACAAACCCCGCGATTGCACTACAAATCAGAGCAGGTATCACTTAATCAGAAGCCAACCAATTATGGATGCAAGCAAGGATTGGAAATACACGCGGGCCAAGTTGCTTCATTTCACCTGACTGGTTATGGAGGAAAGCGGTATCTGCGATATCTCAACTTAAAAAAGACACTAGAGGAGTATCGAGACCTGGCTATTGAACGAATGGTGCCGAGACGGTGCGAAAAAGAAATGGAGCACAAATGTGTCGACCAAGCACGCAGGCGAATAGTATCTAACCACATCTGCTGAAGAGCGGAATAACGGGAATTTATAACATCCATGTCACAACAGCTCAGGATCCGTGCACCCTATAAAGTTGAAGAGCGGGCATCATTGGTCTCCAAGTTATACCGCGGCCGCCAAAACGCGAAGAAGCGGAGAACACTTTCAAACGGAGGAGCGGCTAAATTACACACTGCACGAACAGCCTACCACCAAAAAACATCGGCAGAGTTGCCACCTGATTGAAAAATTAAATTCCATTAATTTGATTAGATAAAAGAAATATTACAATATGCGTGACAACCGAAAGACATTTAAGAAATCGCGCTGTCCAAAATTTTTAAAGGAAAGTTGCCACCTATTCTAATATTTGATTTCGATTAAATCGATGACATAAAATAAACATTACAACATGGGTGTCCAACGAAAGCGGTTTAAAAAATCTTGAATCAAAAAACTAATTTTGAATAGCGTTGCCATCTGTTTAAAAGGTTTCATTAAATTTAGTAAACGGTTAAATCAAGTTGCTTCAAGTCTGCCCTGATCAGATTGAGAAATGCGCAGGTATGCGTGTTCGTCTCGGCGAGGAGAAGGTTTATATATAAGGATATGAAAGGATTTGCCTCTGTTAAAAAAAATAATAATTAAATGAAGTTATATGAATTACTATAATAAGGGTATCAATTGAAATGGTTTTGAAAAGGCTTTATTTCTAAACCACATTAGGGAGGGTTGCCACCTTTTGACAAAATCCAATTCAACATTAACTAAGCGAATTAGATAACCGAAGTATGTATAACATAACAAAAGAGGTTTATGAAGGTAGTAGTTTTAAAATAGCTTGAATCAAGTTGCCACCTGTTCAAAAAGCTAAATTCTTTTATAAGGTAAACGAATTAACACAAAGGAGGGTTACCAGCTGTTCAAAAATCCAACATCAACTTGAATTAAGGGAATTAATTTATTATTGATTAAACAGTTTGGTATTATAATGGGGAATTCCCTGAAGAGAAACGATCGAAAAATATTGTTTTTCAAGAATTCTACATATATTTCTACAAACAGTTGTTTTTTCCCCATATAAAATACATGGAAAACTTTGAGCACTCGCTACATATTTTTTGATTTCAAAATAAAAAAAGGTATATTTTTTCGGTATAGAATAATCCTAGGGGGTGGCGGCATTAAAATTCCGACTTTACTTTTTTTTTTGGACCACTCTAGTGTATATGCGCGCCAGCCTCTTTAGGATACCCAAGTTATTCAAAACCTTCTACCACAATTTATGTATGTAAAAGTGCCGCCACAAGTCCTTTAGAATCTTAATTTTAATTTTCAGATCGTGTCATTAATTTCATTAGCAACCCATACGAAAGAAAATTTGTTTTGTTTTGACAACCGTGTTACGCTTTTATTTACGCTCTTCCACTAACTATCTTATTCACCTCTCGCTCTCTTCTTTTGATAAACTCAAGCTCTACAATTATTTGCTTATACTCAGTCACGATCAAAACAATTTATGTGCATACCATGCGGAGCGGGAGAAAACTTACATACATATGTATGTATGTACATACATATTTATCATAGCCGCCGGCAAAAAACATGCTCGTACCACTTGTATGAGAGCAACCTACCTAAAATGCTTTGTGTAATTATTACAAAAACAACTATGTAGCTGGTTTGCAAAGTCGTATGCGCTTAGTGATCAAAACAGAGACAAAAATNGTAATTATTACAAAAACAACTATGTAGCTGGTTTGCAAAGTCGTATGCGCTTAGTGATCAAAACAGAGACAAAAATAAAAAACAACAATAAAAACCAGCAACATCTGAATAAAGCTGTGTTTGGAAAAATGCGTTACTGCGACAGCAGTGCATAAAAAATTCTGAAAATTAAATTCTTCACTTTCGGACCGAGCAACCTATCTCCAAAGGCTGCTGAGCAACGAATCTCAGCCACTGTTCAATGGATATCAGACAGTGTACGTGGAGCGTTAAAGCATAGTGCTTGTACATATGTATGNTGCATAAAAAATTCTGAAAATTAAATTCTTCACTTTCGGACCGAGCAACCCATCTCCAAAGGCTGCTGAGCAACGAATCTCAGCCACTGTTCAATGGATATCAGACAGTGTACGTGGAGCATTAAAGCATAGTGCTTGTACATATGTATGTATGTATGTATGCAAGTACATTAGGGCGGTCCTTAAATGTAGGAAGCAAATTTTTACATCAGATTCCCTATGCCCCAACCCTTCTTCCCGTCGATGCTAATATAGTCGCAGATATCACATATAAATTTTGGTACTGATTGGAGACGGCTAAGGCGCGCCGCGCAGGGGTCAACAAAGTTCATATTGCCCTATAAAGAAGTCTAAACCGGCTCCAAACGGGACCAAAATTTATACGTCATATCGTCGACTATGGTAGTATGGATTTTGGGTATTAAATGAAAAAAAAAAAATTTAATTTTTTGTGTCCATAGACGCATCTGGCCTGACCCCTTTTCGACGCGCCTTAATCGTCTCCAATCGGGACCAAAATTTATATGTCATATCTGTTACCGTGGTATTACCGATGGAGGGGGTGATACTGAAAAAAAAAAATCGTTCATTTGATTTTTCAAGGCGCACCCTAATGTACATATGTATGCATGCTATGTTTAGTGTACGCTCCTCATGAGCGTCATTTAGCAGAGAAAGACCGGTGAATNGTTCAATGGATATCAGACAGTGTACGTGGAGCGTTAAAGCATAGTGCTTGTACATATGTATGCAAGTACATTAGGGTGGTCCTTAAATGTAGGAAGCAAATTTTTACATCAGATTTCCTAAGCCCCAACCCTTACGTCGATGCTAATATAGTCGCAGATAACACATATAAATTGTTGTCCTGATTGGAGACGGTTAGGCGCGCCGCGCAGGGGTCAAAGTTCATATTGCCCTATAAAGACGTCTAAACCGACTCCAATCGGGACCAAAATTTATACGTGATATCGTCGACTATGGTAGTACGGATTTTGGCTATTAAATGAAAAAAAAAATAATTTAATTTTTTGTGTCCATAGAGGCATCTGGCCTGACCACTTTTCGACGCGCCTTAACCGTCTACAATCGGGACCAAAATTTGTATGTGATATCTGTTACCGTGGTATTACCGATGGAGGGGGTGAGACTGAAAAAAATTGTGCATTTCATTTTTAAGGCGCACCCTAATGTACATATGTATGCACGTTATGTTTAGTGTACGCTCCTCATGAACTGAGCGTCATTTAGCAGAGAAAGACCGGTGAATGTTGGGGCATTTGGCGTATTGTTGAAGAACGGGGATAACAGGAAAACTGGTTTCAAATTAAAATTATCGATGCTCATTTTTTCGTTTGTTACGCTGCTATGTTGCTGTTGCTGTTGCCGCTGCTGGCTTTGCTGCTATTGCTGCTGATGCTGATGCTGGCGGTGGTGTTGCTCCGAACTCTTCTGCTGGTAGATTCCACATTTACTTCGCTTTGGCTTGCTTTACTTATTACGCTTGTTGTTATTGTTATTGTTTTATTATTCTTTTACGTTTTTGTTACTTTGTACTACTACTTTTTTCTTTAGTGTTTTGTTGTTCTTTAACTTTCTTATGAACTTTACCAATTACATATGTATGTATGTACACACACATGCATATGTATGTTAACATGTGACTATGAATATATTTTCCCTATATCACACATACAGTGGTGGAAATGAAATAGGAACACGACATTTTAACAAATTTTTCCTATTTTTCTTTCTTTTATTTAATATTTATATTTTTTTTATAAAAGTATACTGCAGTTGAAAATTTCCAGAATTTTTATAATTTTTGCTCAAAGTTTCAAATATTAACTTTTATGGTTTTTGTTAGATAATGAAGTATACTTTTATAANCAAATTAAAATTATCGATGCTCATTTTTTCGTTTGTTACGCTGCTATGTTGCTGTTGCTGTTGCCCGCTGCTGGCTTTGCTGCTATTGCTGCTGATGCTGATGCTGGCGGTGGTGTTGCTCCGAACTCTTCTGCTGGTAGATTCCACATTTACTTCGCTTTGGCTTGCTTTACTTATTACGCTTGTTGTTATTGTTATTGTTTTATTATTCTTTTACGTTTTTGTTACTTTGTACTACTGCTTTTTTCTTTAGTGTTTTGTTGTTCTTTAACTTTCTTATGAACTTTACCAATTACATATGTATATACACACACATGCATATGTATGTTAACATGTGACTATGAATATATTTTCCCTATATCACACATACATACAGTGGTGGAAATGAAATAGGGACATGACATTTTAACAAATTTTTCCTATTTTTCTTTCTTTTTATTTAATATTTATATTTTTTTTATAAAAGTATACTGCAGTTGAAAATTTCCAGAATTTTTATAATTTTTGTTCAAAGTTTCAAATATTAACTTTTATGGTTTTTGTTAGATAATGAAGTATACTTTTATAAACAAATAATAAATATTAAATAAACAAAAGACAAATAGGAAAAATTTGTTAAAATGTCGTGTCTGTATTTATTTTTCCACCACTGTATGTATGTACATATGTTTGTATATACATATGGATATTCATATGTATTTATTGCACGTGGGTTTAGATTGTTGTGTGTAAGTTTTAAATACAAATGCATAGCTTTCCGTCTACCTGCTAATGAATAATATCTAGAAAAGGAACGGATTAGACAAATTCATAATCTTAAAATGTTGAGTTACTTAATCGAGTACATAAAAAGAGAAGAAATAAATTTGGGTATAAACATAAATTCTTATTCATATTTTGGTATGTACATAAATATGTATGAGGCGATGGAGCCAGTGTAGCCTATCTACAAAAAAAAAAACAATTTGTTGTTTGTTTTGCCTTTAGTCAAAAGTTCATTGCACCTACGTGATGCTGCCTATTGCAGTAAAAGAAAACTAAACCAAGTAGGACGTACTCCAGGCTAGTTTAGTTAAATTAAATTCTGCAAATATGTGGCAACCCTACTAGAAGCTGATGCAAGCCTTCTCAAAACTTTTTAGTTGGATACCCAAAATGTAATATTTAATTTATCGTATCAATTTAATAAAATACGGTTTTCTAACAGGTGGCATCTCCACAAAAAAATTTCGTTCACAACTCTTGCTAAACCTCCTTACCTTGGTACTCATATTTTAATACTTATCTTATCAATTTAATAAAATACAGGTTTTCTAACAGGTGGCAACCCTCCTCAAAAATAATTTCGTTTATAATTCTTGCTGAACCCTTTTAGCTTGATACAAATTTTTTAATATTTAATTTATCTTAAAAATTTAAATAAATACAGGTTTTTCTAACAGGTGGCAACTCTCCTCAAAAATAATTTCGTTTATAATTCCTGCGAAATCACCTTAGCTTGATACCCATATTGTAATATTTAATTTATCTTAACAATTTAAATAAATACAGGCTTTTTTAACAGGTGGCAACTCTTCGCAAAAATAATTTCGTTTATAAACCTCTTTAGCTATATACCCATATTGTAAAATTTAATTTATCTTAGTTTAATTAAATAAAATTTGTCCAACAGCATCGGCAAATGTGCTTAGAATTTCATGTAGAATTCTTCTGTGCCATACGCGCATGGACGAAAAAATCTCCCATACTAGTTGACCCGCCCTTATAAATATATTTACTTGCATATATATGCGTTTCAAAAAAACTATTTAACTTTCTTCTTTTTTGAAAAAAAAATCTTTGACATGAATCGTCATAATAATTTTTGTTCGATATCCATCGGCGGTAAATAAAATAAAGGGAGAGAGGTCAGCCAGGAACGGTGATCACAGATGCCGCAGCCTGTTTCTACACTGTGCGGAGCATTCACGCGAGAGATGTAAGCAACATATTCGGAAAGACGCGCCGAGCCGTTCTGCAGTTTTTCCTATTAGGCAGTGCCAGGTCAAAGCCCCAACAATGTTAGATACATATTTATATCCTTGCTTTTGAGAGAGTATACGCTTCGTGACAGTTTCCGATCTTACATCTTCCGATTTTCTCTACAGCCTCCATCATAGCTGACACCTCAGCTTGGAATACGCTGCAGTAGTTTGGTAACCAAATATAGATTTTCAGAGGACACCTCCCAGCTTACCGTAGAATTCCGAGCTATCTGTATAGATGTCAACGCTATCAGGTGGAGTGTTAATATCTTATTTCCACTCCTTGCAACTTGGAATTCTGGGGCTAAAATTGCTAACCGAAATCAATATCAAAGCCTCCACGGTGTCAGTTATGCCTCTGTAAGTACGTTGCTAAAAGCGACTTCGATATCCAGGAAAGTTACGAGATAGAACTCCTAAGCGGCGTAGGGCATTCAACCTTCAATGTTCAATTAATTTTTATATGGAACTGATCCATTTTGAATTATACATAGTGTAACTACTTAAAGTTTAATAGCATAAATACATATGTAAATAAATATAAGCACACATTTATATACACATACATATATACACGCGTACTAACACACTGGCTTTCGTATTTTTGCGCTTCATTTATACAACACTTCCAGGTCCGTTCAGTCGGAATTTTGTTCACTTGTCACTTCTTCAATTCAACACTCAACAAATGCCACAAATCATCACAAAGGGTAATATATCAACAATTTTCGCTTTCAAATGCTTAAGTATTATTATTAGTGGCGTCAGTTACCACTACTTGGAGTTAAATTGGTCTAACTCTATTGCCAACCCACATAACTAATTGCTAGCAATCAATTACAGCAACACAACACAAATTACCATCAACAATTGCAACTGAGCACATACAACTAACAGACAAAGACAAAGGCATGCGCTCATACACACACACACACACACACACACACACACACACACACACGCGCGCGTACCAAAAGTCAAACAATCCGCCGCACAGAGTAGTATCCACAATGAACTCAAACAAATTTATGTACGTACATACATACGTATAAATGGTTTTGCAGGGTGCACGCGTTCGCAGCTTAAGTCTTTCGTTTCTAAATAATTGACGATACGAAATTCATTAAGTTTCCATAAATTTCGAATGCGGCGCAGACGTCAGCATCACAACAGTACATATCCGTATGATGAGAAAGCATTCGTTCCTGTAAGTATTTGCCTATATATGTTTAATGTGTGTGTATGTATGTTTTAAGGTNTACGTATAAATGGTTTTGCAGGGTGCACGCGTTCGCAGCTTAAGTCTTTCGTTTCTAAATAATTGACGATACGAAATTCATTAAGTTTCCATAAATTTCGAATGCGGCGCAGACGTCAGCATCACAACAGTACATATCCGTATGATGAGAATGCATTCGTTCCTGTAAGTATTTGCCTATGTATGTGTATGTATGTTTTAAGGTATGCAAGTCAGCATTTATGAGAACGAATACACTTCAAACAAAGAAATGAATTTCCTTAATTTTGATTACTTCACGCCAAATTTGAAGTGCACACACACTTGGTAGTTGTTTTCGTTTTTGTTTTTTCTTGGACGCACTTGCTGCACCATGCTGTCATTGCGCCACTGCCAACAACACAGTAGCGGCAGCTAGCTAGCGAGCCCACGGCCACGGACGCCGAAAGCCAGCCAGCAACTCAGCTAAGATAGAATATGAAGAAAAAAAAACGAAAGGCAACAACAAACATTCAAGAGTCAGTCAACAGAAGGGCCTAAAACAACAACAACAACAACAACTTTATGAACTGTNGTATGCAAGTTCGTGCGTTGTTTGTTGCATACAACACTCTGCTGTGTTTGCTGTTGTTGGTTGTTATTCTTTTTCATTTCTTTAAGTTTGCTCCACTCAATGCGACCCTTGCATGCCGCCACGTACACGTTAGAGTCGAAAACTCAAAATACGAACTTTTAATAATATTAATGGAATTTGATTGTGTCTAATATGGCATCGTCACCACAACGAGCATGCGAACCTGGCTTTGGCTGCACACGAGAAGAAATAAAAACCAAACGAACAAGATGCAACGAGGGTACATGTGTGGCTGCTGGAGTGTAGCGAATTGTTGACTTCTTCCACTGGCTGTGGCAGCCAGCCGGCATCTATCTGCTTGCTTACTCTCTTTGGTATACCAGCATTTATGTTTGCATGTGTGTATGTTTTATTGCACTTTAAACAAAAAATCATCTCCAGTGCCGTAAAATCGTATCAGATTTCTTCATGCGCCCAATTGGCAGAGAGAATGAGAGTAAGTTAACACTGAGCAGTAGTTGGCCTTTATGAGTTGAATGACAGTGGGTTTTAGGAGGATTGGATTGGATTGAATGGGTGATTTGTGGTAGGTCGGAAATCGAGTTTGATTTTGTAAGTAATTATGCAGAGAGTTACCCACTGAACTAGCGGCCAGAAAGATTAAAATAAAGGTAGTTGTAGAGAAAAGGATATAGATAGGGACGTAGAGACTCAAGCTGGGAAATATTTTGGGATTTTAGAGATTTTCTAGATTCTCGGGACTTATCGATAAAATAATCGATACTTTTATCGGTTTTGTTATCGATATTGTTTTTGGTTTTGTTATAGATTTTATTATCGATATTTTTATCGAATTTGTTACCGATATTTTTATGGATTTTGTTATCGATATTGCTATCGATTGTTCGTCGATTATTGATGAATTTTGTTATCGATTATTTACCGATTATTTACCGATTATTTATCGATTTTGTTAACTGTTTGTTACCGATTATTTATCAATTTTTTTTTATGTTTTGTTATCGGTTTTTAATCGATTTTGTTATCAATAGTTTTATTTATTTTCTAATCGATTTTTGTTATCCCTTATTTATCGATATTTTTTATCGATTTTGCTATCGATATTTTGATAGATTGTGTTATCGATATTTTTATCGATTTTGCTATCAATTTTATTATCGATTTTGCTGTGGAAATTTTTATCGAATTTGTCATCGATTTTGTTATCGATATTTTGTTGGATGTTACTTTCGATTTTGTTATCGATAGATATAAAGATAAAAATGAAGATAAAGGAAAACAAAATAACATAAATGAAACGAACAGGGGATCTAGATAGAAAAAATACAAAAAATATAACGTTAAACAAAAGCATATACGAAAGTATGTATATTGGTTATGAGAAAAAATAGATACATATGTAACTTAAAATAAAAATTATTTTTTAAAATAATATAATCTCAAAATTAAAACAAAATTAATTTGCATTTAAAAAAATATTTTTCTCTTTAAAACAATAAAATTTCAATTTTTAATATTTTTATTGAGCTTTGTACCACGATTGTTTATTAG
>NW_016173653.1:0-11703 GCF_001687245.7 Rhagoletis zephyria
CAATTTTTGTTTAAAGGGCAGGTGGACTTAAAAGCTACTTGAGTAAACGGGAAATTCTACAGTGTCTGGAAATAATGCCTGCTGATATTCTAAGATCCTCCTTCGCCTACCAATTCATTTTTGAAAACTATAGATATTTACCCATAGGAACAGAGATCCTGATTCGGGGTTCCAAGATTTCTATCCCTATACCTTCTAAAGTTTTCGAGCCGTTTGTGTACCAGTGCTTGGCACATTATATTAGCGAAATAAAAATTAGTGTTCAGCTATTCGTTTATTTATGTAGGTACCACAATGACACTGGCTGGCATTGAAATGAATATTTCCCAAGGTTCAATAAAAATATATGAGAGTTTAAAATTGTAGGAGCATGATTCCAATATAAACAGCATCAATTTTATTTAAAGACAAATCGTTTTATGTTGATGTATTGATGAACATAAATTATTTGCAAATACAAATATGACGAAGGCTAAACGTACATAAGCGATATGGCTAAAATAAATTGTATGATTGAAAATTTTAAATCAGCGACGATAAGCAAAGTCACTAACAGCAAATATTTACCTACTACACTTGGGGATAAAAAAATGTCTGATGGCTTTGAGATATGATTTGCAATAAATAATAATCAACGTATTCCTACATTAAGTTAGCTGATTTTAAATACATATGGCATGCTGATTAATGCAACAAAATTGTCATATCTTTGTCAAGATACTAAGTATTGTTTAATTATTTCATTTCTTACGTTGGCGAAATAAAAATCGAGAGAACGATAAAACATTATTTAAGCATAATCTAAGCATTTATGTATCTAGCTTTTTTACATACATGCGACAATACGACACATACAGCACTTTGTGAACTCTCTAATTGTTTTTGAAATTTCTTTACATCGATTAATTGCTTGTATGTACTTAAGTACGTATTTACGCTATTTTCGATTTGGATAAGTTCGACCAAATACCTGAAAAAGGTTAATACGAAATATTTTCCTTTCTATAATATTATCTTGTAGTCAATTAATTCAAAATAGAAAGTTATTTAAACACAGATTCCACTTTGTGAGCATCTGACATTGGAGAACTTAATAATTTCAATTTAAGACGACTGCGGAAATTAGGAATAGTATTGACAGCAAAAATCGAAATAAGCTGACAGCCAAGAAAATAACTCCTATATTTAAGTATCGGTAAGTAAGTGAATTTTCGTTTTTGAAGTTGCATCGTAGCACTTTTTATGCAGAATATAAAGTGATTGGATGCGCGATATGGACAGACAAAATGCCTCTACGTCATGCACGCACACGGACAACACAGCATATTTAATTCAATTTAATTAGAAAAGTGTCGACAAGTGGCGGAAAACACGGCTTAACATACTCACTCCGGAACACAAATATAGATACACACACCCACACAAACGTGACGATAGAGCCAACCTCCATGCAGTGTACGCAGTTCTTCCGTTTAGAGTGCACAGAAAATCCAATGACAACACATTTTACTATATATGTATATTTACCAGTTATGTACCTATGAATGTTCAACTATGTATGTACATTGTGTTATTATGTTTCGCACACTATATAGTCGCTTGTCGAAATTTAATATTGCTTGGATTACGTGGTGCAACATGGCGCGTTTAAGGCATACAGGGCATACCTAGTGTGACCAACTATTTCATAGCTCAAAAATGTACAGTTTAGTTTGGGTTAAGTTAACGCCGCGAACCGATTGCCAAATTTCGATCCCTTAGAGCCCAGTGTTTGTTCAGAAGTGCGAGCCAAAATGCTTCCATCTTAGCCTCGCGAAGGTTAGACAGTCTAACAGAAAGTGTGGAGATGATTCCTCTTGACAGCTTGAGAGGTGACGTGTTTTAAAGTGCCCTTTAATAACACTTGCTGCAGCAGAGAAACGTCTTCTTTAACTTTTTTATGTCAAAAAAGGACCCGGTTTCCCTTGGCCTAATAGCAGTTTGTGCTGCGACAATTCTGTCTGCAATATCCGCAGGCGCCGTGTTCAACATATGCATGTTAAGCGCCAGTGTAGGTGGTTCCTAGTGCAACGCTAATTCCTGTTTTATAAGTGTATTCTTCTCTAATGAGTTTCACCAGACAAGGCCTCCGTGAAACAATATAGGCTAAAATCTGGTTTCCTAGAGCTAATGAATTAATTTTGGCGAGACACCCCACCTTTAACCTATGGCACCCCTACAGCAGTACAAGGCAAACGACACTCTTCCTTGTTAGGCTTCTACGACAGCCACCATGGATCGCCCACCTAGTTACCTTATTCGGTAACTTTGAACCAGATATAAAAGGATGTATAGAAATCGTCCCTTAACCAAAAGTTCCACATCATCTACATAGCCGATCACCCGACAGCAAAAACACATAAATGGGATCCAAGCAATTACACAACACCTTCAGAGCTACGCAGGTATGATGCCATCGGTCCCCGGCGATTTTAATGCTTTTAACGAATTTATCGCCCAGGCCATGTGACGATCGTCCAGAAGATCGGAGAAGTACAGGATCTGGGGGGAGATACTGTAACCAGTTAGCGCCAATTTTCGGATCGCTATCGCACTTTTTAACGCAAAAACATTTATATAATGTGTCAAAAAGTGCGATAGCGATCCGAAAATTGTCGCTAACTGGTTACAGAATCTCCCTCCTGAAGCGCAAAATATCGCAAAGAAGTACATTTGACTGTACTTCGAGGTACGAAGTACAAGAGCGAAAAAAAGAAATACTGTACTTCCGCAAGAAGTACGGTTGGTCACATTAGGCATACCCAATGCACGTGCCAGCAAGCAAACAACCCGATTTGTGGACGCGAATGCATGGTCGTATACGGTTATCCAACGGATGGAAATCCTTTTGGATTGGGAGCACCACTGGTGGTAAAAGTGCAGTTTACCTTCAAGCACTGCTGATTGTTTTCAAGCACTAAGACAATGCAATTTCACTTGAGGTCGTATTTATGTGCATATATTTATGTAGATAAAGTATAAAACCGCGTATATTCATTCTGCAAAACCGCGTAACTGACATTGGCTGGTAGCTACAATTTTTTACTTACATATATATACATATCAAAGGGCTTGCTGACACCATCAAGTGATTGTACCATAAGGCTCTAAGCACATAACATACCAGCAGGCTGGTACAATATTTATTTCTTTACAAATGAGGTCCAGCATATACTGAAATTATTAGAGCCGAAACTTCGTAATTTCTCCACAAACATGGCTTTGACTCATATAGTTAGTGCAAGAAATTTCCGGTAAAATGCTTTTTACATAAAAAAATTTGCAAATTTCACCATCGAGGACACCAGCATTCTGGTATATTTAATCATACAATTTTCAAATCGTTTTTAATGTGACACTAGCAGCTGGTACAATCAGACCACAAGAACAACACTTAATGGCGCCAGCATGCTGAAAAAGCTGTTTTGAAGTAATAAGTGGAAGGCACCACAAAATCGAAGCATAAATGTAAATTTTGGCAGTAACTGATGTCCACCGCCACCTGGAAATCAGATTTGTCTCGTTAATAAATAAAGAAGGATCTGTTCAGCCATTCTTAAAAGATGAGCTATATAATTACATATAACTAATACACAATTTATTTGTTAATAGTTTTTGGCAGTGGTTTTGGTAGTGGTTAGCAGTGCGCGATACCATACCGCAGGCTGGATTCAAGCCCGGTTCAACCCAACACCAAAACATAAAAAAATAAATAAAATGCTTTTTTAACAGCGCTCGTCCCACGGCAGGCAATGGCAAAACGTTGAGTGTATTTTTGCCATGAAAAACTGCTTCTAATAAAAATACAATCGCCGTTCGGAGTTCAAAAATAGTTTTTACAGAATTTCATCCCGCTATCTACCTTAGTTCTTAATATAATAATTAAATTACCCTACTAGAGCAAATTGGGTCACTGTGCGCCGTGGTGTTAATCACTTTTAAAGCTGTATACTATGTTCACAGTATATAGTATGTTAGAAGTACATTTTGGCAATATTTTTTGATCGAGCAATTTCTTCCATTGATTTTAGTGCGCTTTCGAAAAGATAATACAAATCTCTATGGACGATAAGGAATAATGTCCGTCGATCGATTTTCCGCTGACCTTATTACACGTCACCGTAAAGCTTGCAGGATTTTTAAAATTTATGCTGTTAATTCACTTTTCAATTGTGTATTAATGTCAATGACATTATTTCCACAATTCTTCTGACATTATTTCGCAACTGACATTAATTTCATTGATATTATTGCACGTCACCAATTTTTCTTTTCCCATTGTAGGCATTAACAATATATCATGATTCAATTATTAAAGGTTTTGTAAGTAGCTATTTTCTAAAATTTGACACTCCCACCCACAGGGATGGTTTTTGGAAGCAGGAGAAAAAGGGGAAGAATTCAATCACACTTCCTAAAAAGTAGCGAAATTCTACAAAAAGGCGTCGATAATGGCGCATCGTGGTGTTTTAATACAAAAACGAATTTGATTTATTTAGTTAATTTAAACCAGCTTATTTACATCAAATACAACCCCTGATTATTATTAAAAATAAATTTTGCTATGAATATACCAAAGTTGCGTACGTCAGACGGCGCAAAACTCAAGAATGGAAGGTCCCCTTAGAGCTATTTTTTTATTCTTTGTCTGCCTTGTAAATTCTTTGCGGTACCATTTACATTAGATAGATATGAAGAAGCTATTTGTTTGTGGAAAAGTTATGGTGTTTTGATTGAAAAACGCCAAATAAAAACATTTGGAGCTTACGATTCTTTCGCGATTATGGCTCGATTGCTTCGAATATGGGTGTTTCCATACAGCCGTACGCGACATACGCTTATAGAGTAACGTAGATCTATCAAAAATAGGAGTTACAGAAAAAAGAAGATTACGGTTATGTTTCAACGAAAGGGTACTATGTTTGAGAAAAATATAAGCAGCCTCGAAACTTTGGTGGGGAAAATATCCGTTCAAAACCAGGTGATAACGTACGCGACAAAAAAGAAGTGGTTTTAAGGCACATATACATATATGCGAAAGTCTGCGAATCATGAGAGTTTTTCTTTTCTTTAAAAATTCCTACACTAAGCTAAATAATGTACATTTACAATTCTTTCATTGTTTGATAGAAATTATCTCTGGTTAGTTTTTATTAAAAAAAAAATATATAATAACGTACGCGACAGATTTTTCCCCCATACAATATTTTTACTAGTAACACATACTAAATTAAATTTTTTCAGTCTTCTCTCCACCGTTTCGCGTTTTCAAAACCGCATTGATTTTGATGTATTTGATTGAAATTTTCGTACTTACAATAACGTATGCGACAAACTTTAAAGGGTAATAGAATTTTTTTTACTTCGGTTGGAAAGAAAATTTTACTGTATATCTTTAACTAGAAGAATTCTCGCTTAAGAATTGTAATCTGCATTACCTGCGACTGCCAATGTTTTTGCATAACGTACGCGACATTAGAATACTATCAGAAGCAAATCAAAAAATTACCGTTAACCGAGCACTAACTTCTCCTTTTTCTCATTTTTATAGTTAGTTGTTATTGCAAATTTGATTTTAAGATGTAATTGTAATGTTTCAAATCTCTTAATTTAGTTAATAGGGAAGAGAAAATAGTTCATTTCATTAGAGAAAACTGAGTCGAAGAGACATTCGGTCTTACTCTTCCATTTTTTAGTTTTAAAATTCCAATAAGCTGAAATACTTCTATAATATAAAAATTCGAGTATTTTTCTCTTATTAATTAGTCTTAAAACCCCTTTTCAGTTGTTTTTATTTTTTCAGTCCTGGTTGACATTTTCATGGAAACACCCATATGCTAATTCGAGTTCTTTGATATTGCACTTTTAGTGTTCTGGGGAGATTATGCCGCCGTCAGAATATTAAACATTGGCTTATACAGTTGCGATTGGCGCTTGGTGCCGGACGACAGGAAGAATAAAAAGGACACGCAGCTACTGAACGATCTACATCGTCAAATGAGAAGTGCCGTAAGTGTGCAATTATATCGCGCCATTGACTAAACCGAGCTGTCGGGTTTTACGATTGGCCCCATGGACGCGGTTTGCTAATATTATATTGCGTCAAAGTCTCATTCGGAGACACCAGCAGCCGGATTCCAGCATTCGCTATCGCTAATTTTGATCGCTAAAGGTCTCCAAAAGAATAGCAGGCGCGCTTAACAACATGTAACGTTTAGTTACATGCCCCTCATACTGCCAGATTTGCCTGATTACACTTTGCTTCTGTTACTTTTCAATATTGCGCACTTTTAGGCCCCGCGGCTGTTAATTTAGAGAATTTTAGCGATGGAAATGTAGCATAGCGATTGTCAGAATTCCACTGCAGGATTGTGTTGTGTAGGTCAATACCTAAATATCTTCGTTGGCTCATTTACCAGAACCATTGCGCGCTTTACTTTACAGCGCCTTGGCAGAATCAATAGGTCTCCACGAATATCGGCAAAGACATTTCGGCAATTAAGGGGATTTCGTCTCTTTAGCCTGCATTGAATTTCTGTAATCCACCCATTTCGTCTGGTTGTCGCAAGCGAATGAAGAACAAACATTTCTTCAAAATTTAAAAAGTAAAAGTTTCACTACTAAAAATTTAAAAATGTTCTTAAAACCTGCAAAGAAATTTGGAAAAGAAATATCACTGTTTTTGTTTTTGGGAGTAGGGTGGGAGTGTCATTGATAAAATTAGAGCGAGAGAAAGTTTTTCTTACAAAACCTTTCATTATTGAATCATGGGCATTAACAATATATACTCAAATGCTTTGCCGTTTTGGAGCTTTTCGAAATTTTATAAGAATATTTTGCGTTTGACGTTGACTTGCAAAAGTTTAACGCAAGTCTACTTTAGCTTGAAATCGGCGGTCAGACTCAGAGAGTCGGGCCTTTGGAGGACTAGACACTTCGGACATGGGTTGATCATAAATCAAATGCAATTAAATAGGACGACAGATTATATCGTAGGCAATTTGGACTTCAGCTGTAACGTGCAAGTGCTATTCCCATCCAGAAGGGACTGAAGAAGAGACCGAGTGGCCGACTGAGAGAAGATCTCTCTATACACCGATGGATCCAAGATGGATTGCGGTGTGGGAGCAGGTGTCTACTCCAAGGAACTCGGCGGGCTCTGTCTCTACGGTTGGGAAATAATACAAGCATCTTCCAAGCGGAAGTCCTAGGGATCCTAGAAGCCTGCAAAATCCTAGGCAATAGAGTTGGACACAGCGGTAAAGCAACAATATACTCTGACAGCCAGGCGCCGCTATTGGCAATAGCGTCACCGGTTACCAAATCCAAGCTAGTTGGGGAATGCAAAGTAATATTGCGCTCAGTGTCTCAGTCAAATACCGTCTCTCTTGTCTGGGTTCCCGGACATAGGAACATAGAAGGCAATGAGAAGGCGGATGAGTTGGCGAAGGCAGGAGCCGGTTTGGATGAATCCCAGGCAGTGGCATTGGGTTGCCCTCTTGGAGTAGTCCAAAGAGAGATTACTACGCATTTCCTTGAACTGGCTAGACGCAGGTGGTCAGATATACAGACTTGCAAGATAGCGAGAAAACTATGGCCTGACTATAATAGGGCGAAAACCTTGGACCTGCTAAGCAGATCAAGGCCAGAGGTATTTAGAATTTTAGCAACCATCACGGGCTACTGGCCCATAGGCAAACATGCGGCAAAAATAGGTCTACCCCATAATATCTGCCGCAGCTGTCAACTAGAAGATAGCGAAGAAAGTGTCCAGCATTTCCTGTGTGAATGTCCAGGCCTTTCGAACATTAGACACAAGACGTTAGGAANCCGACCTATCAGGAGCTATCATTAGCGAAATCGGCAGATTCATTAGAGAGTCGAAATGGTTCGACCTAGCAACATAGGAAGTGCATAGACAAGATATTTATCCCCCGCGAGAAGTGCATCAAAATGGCGCAATAATGCGCTAATTGTATCCTAGGCAGCGACTACGAAGCACTGCAACCAACCAACCAACTTTAGCTCAGTCGATTCTTTCGACTTCAATGGTCTGAAACTGTACCAGTAGTTATGAAATGTTGTTTGTGGTATGGTTTTTTTTTCAACTTTACAAAATTTTGTAGTCAATATTGTTGAGACCAATTCATGGTAAAGTCAAAAAGCTAAATACAATTTAGTTACAACTTTATTATATAGACGACATGCTTTGCCTTTCGTTATCGCCTTCCTTGCTAATAACACCGTGCGACAGTTAATTTAACACACGACAAAATCAATATAGTTACAAAACTGCGAGCCGAATATAGTAAAACTGCGTTTTTTGTTTTTCTCTCTGACATAAAAAAATGATTTAAAAGATTTGGTGCACTGTAAAGCAAAAATCATCATCAATTAAAAGGGAAAATTATTTAGGATTATAAAAAAAAAAAATATTGGTGCATCAGAATGAATAAATGTTGAAAATGTCCTTTTAAAACTTTATTCTTAAATATACTTGGAAACTTCCAATATTTATTTTTGAATAAATATATGCCAAGGACTAGATATACAAATTTTACACTTCTCTTTATAAGATGCTGATAGTTACAATACAGATAAATGAAGATACTGGAATCATTATTATGGAACCATGTACATATATATGCGCTTTAAAAGAGCAAACTGACCGTATGGTGAGGGTTTAAATACTTTAACTATTTTGTATACAAGAGCGTAGCCAGCCTTTCACCTATGGGGGCAGTGGTTTATATAAAGGAAAAAGTGTTACATATTTTTTTTTGTGTATATAAATAGAAATTTTTGGATCTAAGAAAGTATAAGTTTTTCCGTATCCTTGACAACGATACCGTTTTTTATAAAATCAGTTTTTTATTTATTTTTTGTTTAAAATATATATTTTTTTATAACAACAAGGTATTTTTCGATTTTAAGTGTTTTTTCTCAAATTTTTATATACGAAGTATATAAATACGCAGACCTGAAGAAACGGGATTTAATCGCCTTTACAATGATAACAAATTTTTAAAAATCGGTTTTTGTTTTTCTTCCTTTTAAATGTTTTTGCTAAAATTCTTATATACGAAGTATACAAATACGCATATAAGAATAAAGAAGGTTTGATTGCGTTTACAACGATATAAATTTTTTAAAAATCGGTTATAAATTTTTTTGTTTTAAATATATTTTATTTTTTTTTAGCGAGGTATTTTTCCTATTTAATGTTTTTTTTCTTTAGTTTGCAAATGCATATCAGAAAGAAGGGGGCTTAATCGCGTTTATTACGATAACAATCTTTCTAAAATCAGTTCAGAATTGTTTGAAATATAAGGATTTTTTGAGAAAAAACCGGACTACGGCTATATTTTTAGATTTTTGGTTATTTACATATATCTACTTAAAAATAAAAAATAATTTTTTACCAAAGTTTCTTTTTGAGCTTCGAAGGCCCTTATCTCGTTTTCGGAAGCTAATTTCGAAAAACGGAGAAATTACTTTTTACCTATGACTCAATCTCTTAAAAAATATTGGTTTGGTCCAATACCCAGCCGAGTGCTGTACAGTGCAATAATTCCAGCATCTTAATTTAAGTATGTATATTGTAACTATCAATATCTTATAAAGAAAAGTGTGCATTTTTTTTATCTAAAACTAATAAAGTTAGAAGGACGAATTTCGAGGATGTGGTAAATTACATATTACTCCTCGGCATATATATTTTCAAACATAAATATTGGAAATTTCCAAGGATATCCAAGGATAAAATTTTAAAAAGACATTTTCAACACTTATTTGTCATAGCGCACCAAAAAATTGCATTCCTTTTCAATTCCATACAATTTGTCCTTTTAATTGATACCCATATTGTTACTCTACAATTCACCGAATCATTTAAAAATACAATTATACTATATTTGGCTCCTAGTTTTGTCAATATACTGATTTTGTCGCACGGTGTAATTTATATTAATTTGAGAAGAATAACTGATTGACAATTTTAAATCCTCTTTTTTGGATTTTTTAATTTACTGGATTATGGTAGTATGCGAGCTAATGACTAAGTGGCTGTTTCGCCATCATTGTTTTAGCCATATCACATTTTTATGAACATATGTATGTGTTTACATATTTTTAATTTTCCTTTCACACAAATGCAAACATTTGGCATTAATCAAAAGCAAAAATCTGAAATGGCAATTGACGTTTCAGCCCGACGCGTTGAAAGCGTTTCCTTTTTCATACTACACAACCATTGCCATTGACACAACTGTTGTTTGGCTAGCAGGAAAAAAGAGCCAACCCTTTAAAATTTCCGCTAAATTTGTTATGATGTTTTGTTTGGAGCAGAACGTTGATTTTGGCAAAAGTTTATTTTTTCAACAATGCACAGCAAGCTTTAATATATTTTGATGTCGTGCGCTTAAAAATTTAATAAACCTCGTTTAACTGCAAAAGCGTTTTAAAGTATTAAATATTCATAGATTTATGCAAAAGAAATTCGGGCATTATAGTGCAAACTGCAATCAACTAAACACCAAATTTGCAGCCACTACCAGGGTTGCCACTTTGGTAAATTATTACCAAAATTGGTAGAAACAATTTGGGATGGTAAAAAGGTAATTTTTTTTTCATTTTGGTAGAATTTGTGTGAACTTTAAAATTTTTTGTTCTGGCTTTATTTTTCGTAGTTGTCGTTATATTCTGCCTTATCCTGAGTTTCACCCGAAAATTTCTCATCCGCCCATAGTAAATACATGGAAACCAAAAGTGAAAAGTGCCAGTTTCGGGGGAAAATGAAACTTATGATACGGCTGATTACAAATTTCTTTTTAAAAGTATAGTTTACTTAATGGCACTAATTTTCTAACGCTTTAATGCACACTTCATCGATAACAGGCGAACATTTTGCGCCCTATTCAAAAATTATTTTATTGGAATCCAGAGGAGCTTTTGATGGCATAAATATTTTAAATGATTCTTTAAAAAAATTAAAAATGACCAGGCATGTAATTACACACTATTATTGTTCATAAAAAAAAATTAAAAATCAATTATAAATGGCAATTGTTAAATTAAAAAAGAAAAAACACTAAATTTGGTGGCAAAAAAATGTTAATTCAACGAACATTTTCCAATTGGCAATAAAACTGTATACCCAAAAATTTTCCAAAAATTCAGAGAAAAAAGTTCGAAATTTTGGCACAAATTTGTTGAATTCCTCTAAATGTAGTATCAGTATAGCTTTAATCGTTGATTTTTATGATTTTGGTTAAAGCGGGAAATTTTATTTTTACAAAAAAAAGTAAAAAAAAATTTACTAAAAAACATTGAACTGCATTTGCCTATAATAACTCCAGTTGTAGTTTCGTTTCGTTGTTGCCTTTAGTTTCATCATTTTCGCTTTTGCAGCGAGGTTGAAGGAAACCGAGTAGATGCCATTAGTATGATGTCAAATATCATATCATTGGTTAAATAAAAAGTTCCGTAAACAAATTTTAATTTGTATTGAAATAACTCAAAAATTCTAGTTTTTATTAAATAGCTTAAAACAGTTATTAGCATTTTTTTTCAAGTGGATTTTAAGTACTTCTTTTCGTCAGTGGCAACCCCAAAATGAAGTTTTTATACCCGAGCGCACTTGTGCACAAGGGTATATTAATTTTG
>NW_016173654.1:0-4623 GCF_001687245.7 Rhagoletis zephyria
TAAATTCGTCACTTTAGATATAGATTTCTAGTGATAAAAACTGAAAAAATTAGTTTTTTAAAAGTACCATTTTCGCCGATTTTGTACTGGTGGGGATCTAGTTCCTATCGGACTAGTTCGATGTGAAGCAAAACTCTCTGGGGAGACAATACCTGTAATTATTGTACCATGATCCAGTAAAAACTTGCAACTTCAACTGTCACTTTTCGCTCTACCAATTTCCCCTACTTTGAAAGTTTTTGCGTACGAAAACGCCAAAACATGAAAATTCGTAAAAACTTTTACTAGATTTTACTGGAAATGAACAAACAAACGCAACTTTTTAAAATATTAGTAGGGTTTCATGCAAATCTGTTCAGTCGTTTCCGCACCCTACTAATATTATAAATGTGAAAGTTTGTATGTTAGGGAAAGCATCACGCAGAAACTACAGAACGGATTCGCATGGAATTTTGTACACAGATAGCTTATGGCTACGGTGACCATCCGTCCTTTATTTTAAAGGACAGTCCTTTATTTTAACCCCGTGTCCTTTATAATTTTTTTCAAAATAAAGGACGCCTTTTGTCCTTTATTTCTTAAACTGTCCTTTAAATCAGCTCTGCATTTTTTCAGAGGAAAATTTTTAAACACAGAATATGAAAAATAAAAATATTCCTTATAAAATATAATGAAAACCTTCGCAGGTTTGTTTCGCACCCCACTTAAGGGTTTTTATTTAATAGGTAATCTTTGCACAACCTATAAAGCACAGGGAAAGTTGTGCCCAGGATCGTGTTACACGCTGAGTTTCCAGTTCCACTGAAAGATAATAATAAACCCCCTGCTGCACAGTAGTTCTAAACTGGCATTTAGTGTTCGTAATTCACTGGAGCCTTAATTTTTTTCACTTAATTTGAAAATTTTTTTTATTAAAGCTTATAATATTTGCAAGAGACCAGTTGAGCCTAATTTGTGAATTTTTATTTGATTATATTAATTTTTTTAGTGCAAAATGCAGAAAAAGTGGCAATTTTGAAGAAAAGGTATTATCCTGTTCCAGTTAATAAATATGACATAACAACGACTAGTTAAAAACAATTGTATAGTTCCTCAAAACGAAAAAATTACAAAAAAGTGTTTGAAATGTTACAAAAAAAGGTTCACAAAAATAAATTTTTTTTTGGGTTTTAGTAAAAATTGGTTGAAAAATGAAGACTGCGGTGAATTATGAACATTAAATTCCAATTTTGAACCACTGTGTGCTGACTTCGGCGTGCAGTATGAATTATGGTAAATGCATTTTGGCAGCAAAGGATGGCGAAGTCCTTGAAAGGGATTTGGCTTCATTTTTCGGAATCGGTTAATTAACTGGTAAATATTTGATTTAAGTTACGATATGGTTAAGGTACGTTTATCATACAAATTGTATGTACGTATTCCCAAATAATTTTGAAAAAAAAATTTCCTTTATTTTACATTGGTTAACCGTACTTATGGCCCAGATTTGCAAATAGGCTACTTTTTGTAAGACTTGCCCTTCTACTAAAAAAGTTTAATTAAACTAATACGCGGAAACGACTAAACGGATTTCCATTAAATTTTTCACGCAGATAGTTTATGACCTAGATTGGAAAATAGGCAACTTTTTTAAGAGTTGCCACCTGTTTACTACGGATTTTACGAGGATGCTGTTAGACTGAAAGTAATTCCGATAATTCAAGGCCTCCCATACAAATTGGAATTTTCATAATACATACATACATATCTCTGTAAGTATTTGCGGGAGAGATCTGGAACTTGGTATGGAGTTATGTATGTGAAATCAAATTCATACTCACAGAGAAAAATTGACGTTTTGGAAAAGAGGCGTAGTACATCCCATACTGACTGAAAGTTTTATACTGCATATCTTTTCAAACATTTGGGGTAAAGTACTCATACATACATATGTCGGTATGTATGCGAAACCAATCCCATACTCATGTGGAAAAATGAGAGTTATTGGACAAGATGGTGTGGCAACTCCCATGCAAATTTATTTTTCTATGCTGCATATCTCTGGAGGTGTTTATTGCAGAGGACTGGAACTTGACACCGAGATGTGTATACAAAATTAATTCCATACTCATGGAGACAAAATTTCGTTATTCGAAAAGGAGGCGTGGTACCTCTCGTTCAAATTTGCTATTTTATACTGCATATCTCTACAGGTGTTCATGGTAAAGTACAGGGACTTGGTACTGGAGTATATGAAATCAGTTCCAAACTCATGGAAGTAAATTAGGGTTATAAAAAAAAGGGGCATGGTACTTCCCATACAAATTTACTTTTTCGTGCCACATATCCCTGGAAGTGTTTGCGGAAGAATACTGGAACTTGGTATGGAGTTGTGTATACAAAATTTATCAATTGCTCATGGAAAAAATGCTCTCATGATGCACACATACCTCTGGAGGCATTTTGCTATAGTAATGAGAAGTGGTATTTTATCAAGGCCAGGTTACTAAATTTGAGTTGAAAATATTAGAACCCGCCGTGGCACCTCTCAGAAGGTTACACGTTCACGCGGCGTTTCCCTGGAACATTTTTTCCGTGGTGAGACGAGGTAAACAAATTTACTATGGTGTACAAATAAATTGAATTTTGCTGCGCCAAATGCAAAGTAAAAATTTTGACAGTTCAAAAAAACTAAACGAACACTCGTCCGAAAGCTCTATTTTTGTGTGTTGCTGAAATTGTTCAAATTTATATATATGTATGTATATGCATATTTATTGCAACATGCAAGTAGCGTACGCTTTTTTGCTTTTTTTTAGCTTCCATTTTGATTTTCACTCATTATTACCGCCAAACAATACTGTGTATATATATTTATATGCTGTCAAAATTTTCGTATCCACCACGAGAAATGTAAAATTTTTAGTTTCATCCGTCAAAATTTCCCATTTTCTATCAATTGGCACAGGCTCTTATAAAAGAAACATGGAAAAATGTCAAAATTTTTACTGTTTGCCCTCCGGGAAAAACTGTTTGCCCTCCGGGAAAAACCCATGAAACCATATTTTTATACAAACTTAAAGCACTACTTTACGACACTACAGCAAAATGTTAAGAAACCTATTTTTGCAATATGGCAAACTCCAAATTGATTTTAGACCCATAGTACCTTCGGCAAATTTTCTTAGAATTACACATAGAATCTTTCTGTACTTTTCGTGCATAGTCGAAAAAATCTCCCATACAAATTGACCCGCCCTAATGCATACATAAATATGTATGTAAATATAAATCTACCACATTGATTTGGCATCTACGACAATTTTTAAGGCTTATCTACCATAAAAAAAATGCCATCCGCACACTGGGAACGACCGATAGACAGTGATCGGATTCCCAAAAATTCTGTGTGGTAAAAAAAATTAATTTTATTATTATAAAGTGCAAGATTGAAAATGCTAAAAATTGCGTTGAGTTTCGGCAATTTTTTCCTTGGCAGTGTAAAGCAGTTCCTTCCATATCAAGATATTTTTCGAACTTATTTTGCAACCTTGCGGAGTGCTGCAAGCTTTTCTTTTTATCACATCAGGATGTAGCGAACAAATGTGGCACGTTACAGAAACCGTTACTTGGGAGTTGCCGATTTTGAAATTTCTCAAGTAAAAGTAAACAACGCCTCAGAAACTTTAGATGTACTAAAACTTGCTGATTCTTTCACAAAAATCGCCGTTTTTTTAACATTTTCGATATTAATTCTTTTTAAAAATCATATACTTTGCAGTTTCACAAAATAAAACCACGTTTCCTGTAAAAAAAATAGATTACTTAGAAAATTTACTATTTTACAGTTTGTTTTATCCTCCCATTCGGCTTTGTTTACTTCTATTTGAGAAACTTCATCGTCGCCGTGAATGTGGAATCTTGTAGTGTTTATTTCATTTCATTTCAATTCATTTATTGCGAAAAAACATTGTACAAGAAGATCTACGATCTTTTATAGTACAACAAGTAACAGGAAGTGTCAGAAAAATTAAATAAATAGTAAATCTTAAAACTAAGATTTATAATAAACATAAGAATAACAATAATGAAAATTCTTAGAACTAAGATTTATAATAAATACAAACCTAAAAATAATACAATGATGATCCATATTGGCTGAAAAATATATATTTAGATAGCGAAACATATAATTTTGAGACAATTTTTGGGTACTGTTTATGAATTTGTACAACGATTTTGGGTTGCTGTACCCAAACGCGTGAATCGAATCAAAAAACTTTTACACACACTTGTAGACAACAGTTCACGCTGTCGGTGACTTTTCATAAAGCGGCGCCAATCCTCTTTCGTTTAGGGGGGAATTGTGGGGCCCACACCACCTCCCCCTCCGCCCCCACCCCTAAATCGTTGTACAAATAGCTAAACATTTGGGAAATGTTTAGTAGCGCTCACACCGTTTTTGGGGTGGCGGGCGGAGGGGGAGGGGCGGGCCCCCCAAACCCCCCAATAGAAAGGAGACAGTCGCCGCTTTCTAAAGAGGGGTACCCCCCCTTGGACTCCTCCCACAGGCACCTAGGGAACCGTTTGAAAAAGGGAGAAAAACGGAATTTTCTTATACCATGTCCCCACCAAAAAGTTAAC
>NW_016173654.1:7965-10080 GCF_001687245.7 Rhagoletis zephyria
AAAAAAAAAATTATAAAAAATCAATACAATTGAGCTAATTATTATTATTTTTTAATTCCGGTTAAAAACCTTGAAATCTTAAAGATGAATATTGAAAATTTTTAGAATTTTCCTAAATTTCGTATAAAGTTTTAAACTTGGATTTGCATATTTATGTATGTACATACATACTTACATATACGAATTTAACGAAAAATATTTATGTAACATGGAAAACATTGTGAATATTTGAGTAGGTGTATATGTATACATCAAAACTGCCGATGTCCAGAGGCGAAATTTTTCTAAATAGATTAAATAAAAAGTATGTGCCTAATTAATGTCGATGAGATTAAAAAACGTATTTAATATTAACGATTTATTCAAAGGTGACAAAGTCCGACCCCAAGCGTAAATCAAATTACTCAAGTCCATTCCAGCAAATCGTATTGCGCTCTGCGAGTGCATATTGTGACATATGCGACGATACCACAAGACAATTTGGGAAATGTATGACTGATTATTTCGCGAACTAAGGTTTTATAAATATTTGGTATTTATGAAAAGTGATTGTCTTTCATCCGTTCGTTTGTGCTCACGTGAACTCGAGTAAAAATTGAGATATCGTCGCTTGGCGCACAATACCTCGTATCTGCCAAATGCAATACCACGTATGAGTTGGCATAAAAAATTGTTTTGGTTACTTCACAAATTTAATAGTAAATAATTATTGTAGAAGCTCATATTTAGTAAATTTAGTTAGCAAACCATTCAAATGTTTTGAAGAAAATAAGTTTCTTCGCCCTTTTGCAAAATTTTCGGACTATCTTATACGTGGTATTGTATTTGGCGTATGGGAGGAATCGCGCGCCAAGCGATGATATCTGAACGAAAATTTGTGCGTGTATTTCTTTTAAGCCAAGGGCGGATGGGTATTAAAAATACGCAAAATCAGACAATTACCATGCCTACTTCCCATATAACGGAAGTTGGCCGCACAGTTGTTGGTCGTGGTAAAACATACCAAACCACTGAGAATTAAAAAAATTACACACAACGGCAATTTAGAGAAATACGAAATTTTCGATAAATCAGGAACCACTGAAGTGAGTGTTTTCAAAATTGGACCCTAAAAGGACCAATTTACTGAGAAGAAAATTCTCCCATTTGGAAAAAAAATTTTGATTCCAATTTTGAAAGGTGTCGGTGGGCATTTGAAATTTTCCATGTAAATAACAAAATAAATAAATAAATAAATACATTTTTTTTTCATTAAAAATGTTATAACTATTGAACCGTTTGAGTTGATTACCTAGAACAAAAATGTATATACTCACGGGCTATGAAAGTCGAAAAAAGCCGAAATATGCAGTTTAGGGCTTTATGATTTGAAAATTTGTAGGCTGCGACATCTATTACAGCCGCTATGAGACATCGCACAAATTTGTTGTGGGTAGTTGGGCGTAGACCTTAATAGTGCTTTTATTAGGGTATTCGATTATTCGCCTTTTCCCAAATCTGGTTTTCGAGTTATTATATTATTATTTTACATAATTTTTATACAGTGAAAATGTATGAAGTCATGACCAAAAAATACAATAAAACTATTAACAGTAAAGATAATAAGAGGGGAAAGGCAAAAGCGGTACAAAGTTTTTTATATAAAAATTTAAATAAATAAAATTAGTGAAAAATTCCCGCTTGGTCTTTGTTTAATATTTTACTGCTTTTTTATGATTATTTCGCCTTTGTGTAGGGCTCTTGCCGCCGTAACCGGTTGCTTAGAGATGCTTACTGTTGCTCGGGAGATCCCTGGTTCAATTTCTGGATCCATCAACAGCAAAATAAGTTTTTTTTCAAGCAGCTGTCGCCCCTCGGCAGACAATGGCCACTCTCCAAGTGTAATAAAATAGATCACGAACGCGAAGAGAAGTTCGGCCAAACACATAGAAAGCGTTTAAGCGCCAAGCATTCGTTTATTGGAATCAGATATGATATACTGTTCATGCACACATAACCTAGGATATAATTTTGAAACTATTTAGGGGCTTCCCTTGAACTGCAAAACTTTGAATAACCTAAAAGTTTTATTCAGAAGTCAAGATTTGGATTAAATGAAAATAACCAGTTTCTTCG
>NW_016173654.1:10178-11702 GCF_001687245.7 Rhagoletis zephyria
AAAAAAAAAAAACCGAGTCAATCATTCTATCTTTTATCCAGGTTCACCCCATCAGTGAATGAATTACAACAAACCGCAGGAAAGCTAAATATATTTGGTCCAAAGTCGGAAATTTCAGTCTTCAGGACAACACCTCCGACAACGGGGAGAGGCTCATCGACTTCGCTGCAGCACGGTACATGGAAGTTATGTATATTGTACTACCCTACATCAGAGTCGAAACATCTATAAAAAGCATTTGGTTTACCCCTCATCAAAGACGAAAAACCCAATCGATAACGTTGTGATATGTCCGCCGAAAGTTCGACGTCGAAAAGCTACAGTCACAGACGACACCCGATAATTTTCGCAATCGAATCTGAATCCTGCTTAAACTAGAAACTTTTCACGATCGGATATAAATGAAAAATGGGAATCGATCCGAGAAAATAGCAATGCTGGTCCCTATTAGCTTCGGGCCAAAATTATTTTTCTCGTCTCTTCTATGGCAAAGACCTGTGCCTGAAAAACTCTGGCCGAATTCGGTGGTCGAATAGACTCTTCGATTTGGAGATCAGTATGAAAAATCCCCGCCTCTATGAAAGATTTTGTTTATTCTGGCTCGACAAACTTACAAAGAAGCTCTCATTGCCAACTTTCATGGCCAAAAGCCCTTTTGAGAGAAAGCACTTGTATATCATTGGGCTAGCCCAACTCCAATAGTCCCAATGGCCAAGAGAGCAAAGCATTGGTGTACCATTCGATAGATTCGAGGTTTGAGTCCTCGGACAGCGGAATTTTTTGTTTATGTGTATTTTCTCTTTTTAGGTTAAACTTCTTTTAGTTTTTAAATTTTATTGTTTTAAAAAGGAAATACTACATTTTTTTTAATTTCATTTAATTTTTCTTTTTTAACTTAATTTTATGTGTTTATTTTTTTAAGCAAAATAATTTTTTTAATTTCATTTATTTTTTTAGAACTTATTTTATTTTTTACTTTAATTTTTTCAAATTCAATTTCCTTTTAGTTTTTAGATTTTATTTTAAAAAGAAAAATATATTTTAGTAAATTTCATTTAACTTTTAAAAACTAATTTGATTTATTTTTTCTCTATTAATTTAACTTTTATATTTTTTTAAATTTGACGTTCCTTTCCTTTTAGTTTTTATTATTTCAAAGAGAGAAAAAACTTTTTTTTTTTTATTTAACTTAATCTGTAGAAATTTTATTGCTAAAAAAACTCATCGTTAGCAGATCACTCAGTAATTCCTTCGAAAGACAGAGAAGAGCTTTCAAGATAGCTGCAAGAATTGACAATTGTCTTACGAAAGACTGATTGTAATAATATGTTTTTTATCTTATCAATTTAATTGAATTAAATTTTCGATTATGTGGAAACTCTTAAACAATAATTTCCAAATTAAGCTTTCTTAAGTTGTAATATTTCATTTATTTAATGAATTTAATTAATCGAAAATTTTCAAATACATAGCTGACGAATCTTCTTTTTTATGCTTTATATCATTCGGAGTTTATAGCTAACA
>NW_016173655.1:0-11702 GCF_001687245.7 Rhagoletis zephyria
AAAAAAAGCAATGCAGGTGCGTCAGCGCTTACTGACCACGCAAACGATGGAAGATGTATTCCTTGAATAAATTCAAAATAAAGCACAAGTGTAGCAAAAATAAACGCAGGCAGCCAAAACAAGCCTGTAGCGTGCAAATGTTATACAAATAATTGATTACTTCCACCTTTCGTCACATCGTCTAAGATAAATATGTAAATATAGAAAATATTGCGTATACGTCAGGGGGTGCGCATATGGGAAATACATACGTTGGGATGTATGTATGTACACATGGCACATACATAAGTAAGGGTATACATGAATTGACAAAGAATCCAATCATCACTTGAATTAAGACATTGGTATACATATATACATACCTACATTTGTGCCATCTAAATAGTCACACACATACAAATTTGTGCGCATGCTGGTAAAAATTTAGCTGCCTTACTTATTTGTGTATACATTTGTGTACGTATGAATGTGTGAATTTTTGAGTTATGTCTAACGATTTTTATGAAATATGTCACTTGTCAAATTGATTGAAATCGTCAATTTTTGGTTGTTAACGACAGTTTGTTATAAAACAAAATACCACCATACAACATTATTTATGTGCAACATTACTTACAAAGTGGTTAATATAGATAGACAAATTTTATGTGTTAATGGCTATTTTGAATTGCCGAGATAAAAAATGGGTGGCAGTGTTTGAACGCACTCACATATACATATCTATCGATATTTGAACTTATATGTAGCACAATTTAAGAATTTTATTGCTTTAAATGTGTACTCAATTGGCATTGGTTAAATTAAGTTAAACGCTTTTTAACTCTTTGTAAGTTTTCGAAATTTTTTTTGACAACTTGTCCGATTTCAGAAATATCCAGGAAGACTTTTAAAAGGGCCAATATTTAAATTGTTAGAGATGGGTGAAGTGGTTTTTGAAATAAGCGTATTTGATGTAGGTGCCACTCATAATTTCCAAAAATTTTATGAAAAACGAATTTGATGTAGGTGCCATTCCCAATTTTAAAAAATTTTATGAAAACCCCTTTTTGCCTTACTTTGAAAATTCTTACTTAATTACTTTTAAATTCAAAAACTGGTGCACAGACTTGTTCACGAGTAAAAGTGAGTTTATGGAACAATAGCACACATTTGACAACCTTCGCAGAAATTTTTAAAATAAGCGATAGTCAAGTGTGGATAGATAATAAAAGCTTTTTTTTTTTTTTTAATTTACCAAATGGAAACTTCCAACAATTTCAATCTAACAATAGTAATATTTTAGGATGATAGACACGGTTTTTCCAAACCTATTTCATACTAATATTAAACTCTCAATAAATGTTTTCAGTTTATCCAAGTTTCCAAGGCTTTTTCAGTTTAAAAATTATATCCTTTTTGATTCCAATAAATTAATGTTTGGCGCTTAAACATTTCTGCGTGTTTGGCCGAGCTTATCTCCAATTCGTGTTCTGCTTCTTGATGTTGTGGTACAAGTGAAGAGATCTACACTTTAACTACACTATGAAAAATAAAACTGGTTTATCCGGTTTTTCTTAGTTTCGAAATCGGTTTCAAATTGTAATTTTTCGCATAACCCGAAAACTGGTTTTCGAAAAAGGGCGAGTAATCGAACACCCTATCTAAATGTGTGAATGTAACGTTCCCCCCGAATATCTTGTTGATCTTATTTACTCGAAATGCGGCCATTTTACTTATTTAGAAGTAAAGATAGCCAAAAATAGAGCTAATCACTGATCAGAATATTTCGATAAAATAGTATATCGACCAGAGCTGAGCTTTTAGGATTACGATTACATTTTAATTACTTAGGATTGTGAGTACTTGTAATCCAGAAAGTTTTTAGTAATTAGAATTACTGATCAAAACCAAATATTTTTAAAACACACGAAAAAATCAATGCATTCACAAAAGGAGAAGCCAAGTATTGTATAACTGCGTTTTAAATTTTTCTTTCTGTCGTAATTTTTTTTTTAAAGGACTTTGAAATTTCTAGGACATGATTGAATAAAAAAATGGGTATTTGCCAAAATTTGGTGCAAATGGTATCCCGATTGTGTGAACACCCAAATATTTTTCGTTATCCCAATCACGAAAATTAATTTGTTTAAATTTTTCAATAGAACATCGCTGTATTGTACCAAATCTTTCGACTACAAAAAAAAAAAATTGTCTAATTTTTTTTACCAATAGCCCATAATAAAAATGTTCAAATCTGTAAAAATGTACCAATCGATTGATACTGCCTTAAAAATTTATGCAAGTTAAAAAAAAATTCAACAAATTTTCGCTAAAATTTTGAATTTTTTAATAAGATTCTGAGTATGCAGTTTTGTAGCCCATTGAATTCTAGTGGAATAAAGTACTTGCTTAAAATGGCTAAAAAATAAGTTAGATTTTTTAGAAACTTTAAAAAAGAACGAAAATTGTACGAAAGTTGGTTGATTTTTTTTTTTAATATTGCACAAATTTGGAGTGGGGTTTGTTAAAGAATAAACTATATTTTTGTAAAAAAAATAACAAAAATTAAATAACAACAAATATAATACGTTAAAACTTGGCAAAAATTGGTTCGGCTATAATTTTTTGACCACTGTACGTATTTTTTATATCTATACTTGGACAGGCACATTGTACAAAATGGAAGTACATAACAAAATAATATTTTTAAATTTTTTTTGCCTTTTTTCAAAACTTATTTTGGCTGTTTTTAAGTTTTTAGTGCCTTAAAATCGTACATTTCTACATTTCGTGGAGTATCAGAACACCTACAACCTTACAATACCTTATTTTATAAAAAAGATTACAAAAAATTACTAAGCGATTTTTAAGACGTTGGTATCGTTGCAAAGGCGATCAAACCCCCTTTCTTCTGGTATGCATATTTGTTAACTTCGTTTATAAAAATTTGAGAAGACACTTAAAAGCAAAAATACCTTTTTTTTATAAAAAAAAAATATTTCTAAACAAAAAAACTACAAACCGATTTTTTAAAAATTGTTATCGCTGGAAAGGATACCAGAAAACTTATACTTTTTTAAACCCAAAACTTTCTCTTTATTTTATTTTTTTTTCAAAAGTAAATATTGGAAATTTCAAAGGATATTCAAGGATAAAGTTTTAAAAGGACATTTCTAATACTTATTCGTCCTGGTGCACCCAAAAGTTAATATATTTTTTTCAATTCTACTGAATTTTTCCTTTTATTAGTACCCATATTGTTATTCTGCAATGCACTGAATCTTTTGAATACTCTTTTTATTTAATCATATTATTGAAATTTCAAAGGCCTTTAAAAAAATTCTGACGTCAGAGAGAAAAACTAAAGAGGCAGTTTTACTATATTTCAACGAAGCTCGCCAGTCGTTTCTCCTCTGTGTCAACTGGTGCCAACTGGAAATACCAGGTTAAGCCAAGTCTAGCGCTGGGGTTACCTAGAAAGGCCAGCGATGCAAAAAATCGTAGGAAAATTTAATGGAGTGGTAGTGGGCAATCGAAAAATGAAATTGCGTACAGTGACTAGGGATGTGCGTAGGCATCTACATAAATCTGACCGATCACATTTTAAATTAAATTTTCGTGCATAAAAAAGTTATTCGCTCATCAAGGATCTGACCTGCCATAGATTTGGCTTACTGAGCAATTTATCTACAAACAATTTTTTAGCAAGTCAGTTATGCGCTAGTTACTAAAAATTGAAGTTGAATTTTAAAGCTACTTTGCACAGTCACCATTCCGAGGCAATAGTTAAATCTGTGAAACCTTTGCAGTACATAAGTTATTCAAAGGGATTTTATGTAAATTTTTTTTTGCCGAAGATTGCACTCATTCATAAACATATATGTGTTTATTTTAAGACATTATTCTTCTTATTTTTGCCACACAAACGCCATGACATTGTGACCTTACAATGAGAAGCCCTTAAAAAACGTATTCTTCAAATGTTTTAAAATGTGTGTGTCAGTGAATGACACGCATTTATCTGTCAGTTTTTATGCGCAGGGCTCAACATCAAGATGAAAAGTTAGTGACATTGGGTGTGTGTGTGTGTCTGTACATGACGCCATTATGACAGTGAAATGCGTGAAAAATACGCATTATTTAAAGTAGTAATATTTTGCATTACAATAGCATGAAAAACACATGACGAATGACGAGAACATTTTAAGTGAGTCTAAAAGTAATGGCGGGCTTGTGCATCAGGCTGATGCGTGAATATGGTATGGCTAAGTAAATACATATATGCATGGAAGAATGCTTCAGTGCATGTGAAAGTATGAAAGAAATAAAATTTAAATGTCTACGCATTTTATTTACGATGACATTTGAAAACGCGTCCGACGCGGCGTATACGCAACACTTTGGAGGAGGCACACGCATGAAATAAAATTTTATTAAAGAATTCATAATGCGTAAATCTGCAGAAAAATTAAAAAAAATGCTGAGTAAAAAGTGAAGGCGAGGCATAAATATTGTAAAAGTACTGGGTGTGTTTGGAAATTATGGCGTTTAGTTACCCAAAGTGTGAAATGTACTACTTAAGTTGCTCACGCAATTTTCAACGCATTCAAATTCAAGTCAAGTCATACCCTGTACTCTGTATTGTAAGTGTTTTAGTGCAAGTGTTAATGTCTATGTAGATGCCATTTGACTTTTTCACTTTATTTGTTTGCATTTTTTTTTTATGCCATAAAAGCGTTGTTCGCAGGACGAATCTTACGAATTTCGGGCATATTTTGTGTTACATTGAACATTGAGCAGCATTGAACTTTGTATGTGTAGTAGTTATATTTTTTTATGTCGAAAGAATGCAATATGGTCAATGTCAATTCTTTATTGGGTAAAATTATAGCGTGAATTCAAAGAAAGTCTCCAACTATTCGCCTAATATTAAAAATATTAATATTAAAACTTAAAAAGAACTTAACAAAAAAATTAAGTTTCGAAAGAGTTTTAAGTATTGGCATTTCAAAATTAAAATTTTGTTTGCTGATGCTAATCAAAGCAATCCCTAGACGATAGGCACCAGGAAGCGCTACGCAGGCTAAATTGCAACCCACCGTAAACCATTCACAAGTCGTTAGTATAACGCACTCACGATCTGATGGTATAGAGACTAAAAAGGAAATCTATCTCGCTGACAGTGCGATAACAGTTCACAGACCATGTTCAAACTCAAAAGAGGGCTGCCTCCAAAATCCCTGAACCCACTCATTTTGCTTCAAAAAGCTGACCTCCAAAAGACAGAGGTTGGTAGGTAATGCTTACGGAAAAGCTAAACGTGGAAATATCCGTAGATTCTATCAACCATTTTAGTTGTTCATAAGTTCTTACGGATTTTAGGAATATTTGCAAAGAGAGTTTAATTTTGGTAAAAAGTGATGTGGCCATGAACAGAGGGAACGCGAAAAAGAATTTGATGGTCGAGAACTGGAGGTCTGTCCTCATGGGGGTCTGCTGGCAGTAGAAGGGGATTTTCCGGAAAAATTCTGGCCCTACTGCGGTTGGGCGCGAATCTAGCCTGTACAAAGTCCAAACCTAAACGGTTTCTTGCGGTGATAGATAAGTCAGCTTCTACAAGGAAGCTATCTTCGTACTTGGGCAACATTAGACGGCGTTAACTTAGCAGCAGTGAATTGGAATGAGATTTCATGCAAGCCTCATGCCAGAATAATTGCCTTGGATGAACCATCAAGTCTGCAGGAAATTCTCGAACTCATACAGATCTCCAACTAAATACTACCAACTTTTGGGGTCTGCTAGTCGACAGATCAGCAGCGTTATGAAATATCTTAAATCATTAAAATTGAAAAAATCGTAACATTTGATAAAAATTGATATCTCCTTTAACGAAGCGAAGAATATTATGCCCAAAGCTAACTCAACTTAGTCAAATCAATTTTTTATAAGGGTTATTCTATTTCCACGCAAATTTGGCATAGATCAGCCGAAAATTTTATAAGCTCCAAGGTTGAGTACAGCAATCTGTTTAAAAACCGATTAATGATTGCTTACACAAATATAGAAAAAGTTTGAATTAAGCTGTCTGTCTACCTTCATCATTTATGAAATGTCCTTTGAAAAAAAAAAAAAAAATTCACGGATTATTATTTTTGCCTCTGCTTCATTGAAGTGCTTGTATGCTAAATATTTATTTACATATATATCTCAGGTACTATAGTATATATGTTTTTAGAGGCACATCAAACAAAAGCAACATTAAACGCACTTTTTATCGTATCGCCACCATTTGCGTTACCCCACTTCGCTCAATGCAGCGCACCATATGCAAGTACATATTGAGAAAATATATTTAAATTTTATCGCGTAGCATTTATTGCTTAATAACGTTGAGTGACAATCGACACGAGCATTTAACTGAAGAGTGTCAAGTGGGATTGAACCAATCCATATACATATGTGAGCGGGCGCACCTGTAAAAAAACGTGAAAGCGCACAACGGCACAAACCAAAGGAAAAAGCTACAAGTACAGTTACGGCAAATGCATAAAAAAAATACGAATAAAGAATTAAATAAAGTTTCCAGGAAATGAAATTATATGAAACGGGCAAGAAGAAATAAAAAAAAACGAGCGATGCATTCGAAAATCAAAAACGATATAAAAATTGAGCAAACGCATGTGGCACCGGTAAGTGTCGCCATTTTGGAGTGTGAGTATTTCCACAAAAAAAAAAGCAAAAAAAAAACTATGGGGCGTTCCATACCAAAAGCGACGGGCTTCACACTTCACGTGTTTGGTTTGTTTCGAATTTTTCGGTTTGATGGATAAACATAAATAATAAATACATAAATATGAAATTTGAGCTTGACTATAATATACATTTTTAAAAACTTTTCAGCACAAAAGCAAAAAAAAAATCGATTTAATAATTTTCCAAGTATCTCGAGAACGGGGTGAGGACAAAATTTGAAAGACACATGCACAAATCAAAGTTCTCTATGAAAAGAAATATTTTGAATTTTTTTTTTTTTTAAATTTTTCACATACAAATTTTTTTTTTTAAATCTGTATGTGAAAAATTTTTCAAGAAAAAAAATTTAAAAAATAAATCTTTTCGTATAGAATTTTGTTGTAAAAATTTGAAACAAATCAATCACATGAAGTCCGTCCATTTTGGTATGGAACGCCCCATACATACATATACTGGGTGCATAACCTGCACCCCACCCACAGCAATTGTTCGCAGTAAACAGCGCTTCGTCACTATGCATCGAATGTATTGAAAACGCGTAATAGCATTTTGGCATTTATTCGTGAGCTCGCACATATTGGAATGCGGAAATGACAACGCAAGAAATACGTTTAAAAATTACGTGTTACTCATACGACGTGGTGGCTACCGAAAGTCTGTATGGGGGCGTATGCACGAATTCATGCAGCTGTGTGTAACATAAAAAAAGAGGTGGGTTAAATTTGCTGAATGTGAATTCCAATACGAATATAGTGGATATAAAAATGTTAAGCGCACGCTATGAACATCGCTGGCTAATGTTGAAATTTGTTTAATGTAATGGATGAAAGTGAAAATGGATTAAATAAAGCATTTAAGAATTTTTATAAATTTCTTAAAATAAATTTAGAATGCAAACATGACATGCAAAAGTCAGTTGGTAATCTATCTTAACAAACAAAAACAAAAACAAATAAACCGACAACAACAATTACTTTAGCTTTAGTAAATATGTATTTAAAAAATGTTCCGTAATATTTACCGTTTCATACTCTGGCGCTGTTGTAAACTGCATTCGACGTGGGATAAAAGAAAAAGGGGGTTTGTTATTATGTTTTCATTTAGCACTTATTCATTATTGGAAAACTTCAGTACCTAATTTTTTTTTTGTATGTATATTTATTAAGTATGTATGTATTTGGAGAGTTACATTCTCAAATGAATGCAAAGTGTTCGAGTTTAGTGTACAAGTTCCCATGTGAAGTTTAATATTTCTTTTTTTTTTTTTATTTATGCCTTCTTTAGGTGTTGTGCTGAGGCCATTAGCTTTGCTATTTTTGTTGTTGTTGTTTTTGTTTAGTTTTTTTTTTGATTGTATTAAGGATGTCCAAACAGAGTTTTTTTAAAATAAAAATTAAAAAAACTGAGAATTCAAAAATGAAAATTCGAAGTAGGAAGAAGACGAATTTGAATAAAAATAATACAAAATTTTAGCCTCGAAAAAGAGAATAAAATGTTCAAAAAGTTTGCGCGTTAAAAATTTAATTTGAATTTTGGTTTTGAACAGGTGGCAGCACTCTTAAAAATATATTCAGACTAAAATTTTCTTTAACCCCTTTCGTTTGATACCCATAGGAAAACGTTAGCAGATATATTTGAACTAGGTTATCAATCAAATTGAATTCAACTTTTCAAAAGGTGGCTGTCCTCCACAAAACTAAAAAAAATACTCCAAATGTTAGCCAGAGTTAGAGGCGATTCTTGTGTGTTCGCCGTTTCTGAGCGAAGAGGGATCTCGCATGGTATCGGGTTTTCATTTCATCAAATTTCAGATCATCCTATGCCGATTCAATAAAGTCTACAAGGGGAAGCTAAAAAAGTGCTTTTAACCTAGTGAAAAATATTCGCCGCCGTTGTCTGCAAAATGCTCGTCTGCAGCCATCTTTGTTTCTTCTTCACACGAAAATCTTCAACCTCTGCGGGTTTTATTCAAATTGGAGAACAGGAAGTAATCGCTGGGGGCCTAGTTTGAGCTGTGCATTATCTTGCAAAAACAGGACCTCTTTGGCGTCACCGTTTCTCGACAACTACTTGACGCTCTCTTGTCAACAATGTGGCAATATAGTCTCCACTTCATTTAAATTTTTTAGAAAGATAGTCCATTAAATAGAATAAATCAACACAGACCCAAAAAAAACAGTAGTAACGGCAGTGTTTGGACACACTGGGCTGCGATCAGCTGCCAGCGAATTCCTGCCATGCTTGAATTCTCGGCTCCAAAGTTTGTTGGTGAAAAATGAAGGAACAGATTCAGCATACACTGCAGACATTTCTTCCAGTATTTCCGTCTCACACATGATGATGTTTATGGCTCAATTATTAAAGGTATAATGATGTAAATGCCACGAAATTCGGTATTTATACTACTAAGGATATTAGCAGTTTATGACACGCAAGACAAAATGTTAATGGCACTTAAAGGTACTTAGGCTCAAAGCTTTTCTGCCCCACCTCCTAACTTCTAAAAAAAATGGCACGTCCGCAGGCAAAGCCTACTAGTTTGACACCCCGTTTTCAAAGCGCAACCTAGCGGTGCAGATCTGCATTTTAATATTTCATATAACTTGTGTAACTTTTTGAAGAAGTGGCAACCCTCTTCAAGAGTATTTTCAAACTGCAACCATAAATCACTATCGTCTGACATTGCCACATTGACATTGACATTTATTTATTTAGTCTAAATTCAGTTCAGACTACCACAAAGTTTTAAGCTTAACGAGTACATATGAAAGTGTGAGTTACGATACATAACAAAACTTAATAAAAAATAACGTAATGCAGGCCATGCAGAACGAGAGAGCATGTTCATATGTGTTAGCGTTCTTTTAATTGGTGCATTCAGACCATAAACTGTTCTACTTACACTTACATTAAATAACTCAGAACGCCTAAGAATTTTACATGGTACATTGAAGCTAATTCTACCAAGAAGAGCAGGGCAACCAATTTTCCCTGAACTAATATCAGTGATGAAAGAGATGGACAATGCTAGCCTTCTATTATTAAGTGCCATTAAGTTAATTAGCTAGCATCTAGAAAAGTATGACGGGACAGGTTCTGAAACATTTACTGTACGTAAAGCAAACCGAATAAAGACTTTTTGAACCGATCAAATGAATGCAGCGTATTCGAGTTTATATCGTAAAAAAGCTGAGTACAAAACTTTTAACGTGTATGGATCATAAAAATCTCGACTAATTCGCCGGACAAAAGCTAGCATAGCAAACGAACTAGAAAATATATAATTAATATGAGTAGGAAATGAAAACTTCGAGTCAAAAAACAAACCAAGGTCTTTAACCTCAGTAATCTGCTCTAACATAGAACTTGAAATATGATATGTAGTTTGCAATGACTTCTGCAGTTTAGAGAACGTTATCTTGTGACATTTATTAATATTAAGAGACAATCTATTCATAACGCACCAATGTAGCGAAAAAGTCAAGCTCAGCCTGAAGGGCAAGTTAATCCCGGGGACTCTTTATGCATAAGTAAATTTTAAGATCATCAGCATAAAGGAGGAAATTAGCAGATGTAAAGCAAGATTTGATGTCACTAATATATAAAAGGAAAAATAAAGGACCCAAAATGCTTCCTTGGGGTACGCCGGACGCAGGCATCAAAGATTTAGAGCAGATCCCATCTACAAAAACGGTCATTTTCCTATTTTCTAAATAAGACTTGATCCACTGTAAAATCACAGAGTGAAATCCTAGATGGGCAAGTTTCACAAGCAAAATTTTGTGAGATCGAACGCCTTCGAGAGGGCCGTGTAAATAATGTCGACTTGGTAGCCATTCTGAAACGCGCCAAAGCAATCATCCGTAAAAAACTGCTAGGTTTGTCATAGTACACCTGCCCTCAACAAGTCCATGCTGATTCGCACAGAGCAAGTTCTTAATAATTAAAAATACATAGTTTATTAGTCACAAATATTTCAAGAGATAAGCAATATGAAAATTTCGGTTGGTATGGGTAGTATCGCGCCTCTTTTTCCAAAAAACACCGTCTATTCGTATACGCGGACCTTCAATTTGTTGCTGTTTCCCTTATATGCGTTGTTTTTTATTATATGACATATTATAAATATGACCCAATAGTAGATAGTTTTAAGATTGTTTACCTTAACCCTGGATCTATGTATCAGACAGAAAGCAAAATTTAAACAAACCATTTCCACTTATTTGTAAAAAAACTATAAATAGTTCATCAAAATCGAAACAGAAGTTTTTGAGTAAAAGTGCTAGAATAATTTTGCAACTTTTGCTTTAAATAAAATAAGATAAAGAGCCTATTTTGTAGCTAAAACTAATAAATAGCTTGAAGATTTAAATCTGTGAAGATAACCTTAGCTTAACATTGTACAGTAATTAACGTTGCATAACCATCACGTTGATATTTACATTCCTACTTATTATTGACACTCTTCAATCCAATATTCCTTTATTAAGGCATTTCTATTCTCATTACTTTTACCTCAAACTACAAACTTTATTATACTCGTCCTTTCTATAATGAGTTTTTCAGCCACTTATGCATTCTCTTGGCACTCGAAGTATCCTTCTTGGTAGTGAAACTAACAAAAATGCGAGGTTAAAAAAATCACAACATTAGATATCTCAATTTATTGCCAAGGCCGAAGCAGCAGAAATCAAAGTAACTAGCAATTCAAGGCCATCAAATTGGAAAAAAACGAGATAAAATTGTAAGCGCCGATAGTTGTTGGAAAAGGGTTAATGGCACGCAGGCTACATTATGGCGTACTAAAGTGAATTAAAGTATAAAATTTCACTATGGCAAAAAAAAAAATTTAGACAGCAAAATTTCCACAATGCTCGTGAAATTTTAATGCTGGTCTACGGCAATGAAAAGTGATGGGCAATTTTGCAGAAAAATAAAGAAGTACACAGAGGGTAAACAAGAAAATACGA
>NW_016173656.1:0-11702 GCF_001687245.7 Rhagoletis zephyria
GGTTAAAGTTTTTAAACTAGAACTGTGTACACCTATTATTTTGTCCATAAGAACACATATGTATGCATTTCATTAGTTCAAAATTGTGAATAAAACGATAGGCTACTTAACGATATCGGTAAATCTATAAATATAACGATAACGTGATCGATTAACTAATCGAAAGTAACCTCCATAACAAACTCGATAAAAATATTGATAACAAATGCGATAAAAATATCAATAACAAAAAACGAAAATATCGATAACAAATTTTATTATTATATAAATAACAATGTAGATAAATATGTTCATAAATATATATTAATAACAAAATCGCTAAAAATATCGATGACAAAATCGATGAAAAATGCAATGAAAAATGCGATAAAAATATCGATAAAGATATTAATAATAATAAATGAAAATAACATAACAAAATCGATAAAAATATCGATAACAAAACTGATTATTATATCAATAACAGTATCGATAAATATGTTCGTAAATATATATTAATAACAATATGGATTATTACAACGATAAAAATACCTAGAAATATATCGATAACAAAATCGATGTCGGTAAGCATATCAAAAACGATATCCATAAGATAATCCCGAAAATTTCTAAAATTTCGAAATAGTTCCCAGATTGAGTGTCTGTGTCTCTATCTATATCCTTTTCTTTATAATTACCTTTATTTTAATCCAGGGACGGAAAATAATGATTATTTATTAAATTTTAACCAATCAACAAGCTGTAATCGTCGTAAAACAGTTTTAACTACACTCATGTATTTGTGTTTTACGTGACAGAGAAAATCCGAGGTGCTTTTTGAGGTTAGGANTAATTACCTTTATTTTAATCCAGGGACGGAAAATAATGATTATTTATTAAATTTTAACCAATCAACAAGCTGTAATCGTCGTAAAACAGTTTTAACTACACTCATGTATTTGTGTTTTACGTGACAGAGAAAATCCGAGGTGCTTTTTGAGGTTAGGAAAAAAATCTAGACGTGATGGAGCAAAACGGACTTCAGATTCGTGTTCAGCAACCCCAAAAACATTTCATAGACTAGGTTGGGTCAAAGGAACCCTTGATCGATTTTTTTTTTGTGGACCTGTGTTATTATTGAGTTTTATTTTTTCACTTAAGAATAATGATCATTCAAAAAAAAAAACGCAAAAGCTATACCAGCGCGATTTCCGTCGTATCCTTTTCAGAGGTAGCGACACCCTAATAAAAGGAATAAGTTCCAAAATTTTCAGGTCCAAATTTCAGTAAGTTGCGTCTGTATGGCCTTTTCAGTTTTATAAATAATCATTATTTTTAAGTGGAAAAATAAAACTCAATAAAAGTTATTATCTCTGAGCGAAAAAATAAAATAATCATTATTTGTGACCGAAAAAATAAAAGTCCTTTCCTTTGACAAATACATAGTTTAGGAAGAGCCTGCCTGAAACTATACAAAAAAAGCAAATAAGCAAATGGATGTATAGAATTGACAACAACAATCACGCTGTCGTGTTTAAATAGCGGCAAATCAGCGGCACTTGATAGTAGTTGGTTAGATAAGGAAAATGAATTAGCAACAAGAGTTTACGGGATGTACATAGCTCAGTGGTTAACGCTTCTGACTTTGAACATCGAATTCGCAGGTTCGATCCCTGCTGAAGTCTAGAAAAAGAAGTCTGATGAGGAGATGTGGTGATCTCCGAAATAGTGCTATAACTTCTACCGCTTAGACTTTGTTGCTTTTTCAATTTTTCCTAATAAACAATCGTGGTACAAAGCTCAATAAAAATATTAAAAAAATAAAATGTTAACAAGCCACAATAACATTGAAAAGTCCTTTCCGTTGAGCGAAAAAAATAAAAATCAATAATAATTATTATTTTTGAGCGAAAAATATAAAAATCATAAAATACTGATTAAATGCTGATTTAAATTATTTTACTCATAATGATTACCGTCTCTGTTTTAATCTTTCTTCCTCTACCTACATACATCGTAACCCCATATCGGCATCCTCATCTTTTTCTTATTATTTATCTATATTTTTACCTTTATGTTTATTACATTCATATACATACATATGTTCCAAATTCAAATGTAAACAAAGTGTTTAAGAGGAAGATTTGATGAAAACATGCTCAAAACAAAATTAGTGAAATGAAAGTATCTATCTATAGTAAATAGATTACATTTTTTGATTTTTATAGCGATGGGAAATATTTCCTACTAAAAGGAAAATCGCTATAAAACTTAACCATCAGAAAGCGGCAAATGCGTTCAATAACTTTTTCTGATAATTTTTTCTTCCTCTCAATTTTACTCTGCATTTCTCTTTTACGTTCTCGCTGCAAGTACTTACAGGAAAAGTTACTGCGAGGACCTAGTATGTAAGTATGTATGTAGCTACACCTTTTTCATAAATTTGCATACAAAAACTATCCAAAAATATCAACGTCGCAGCTTTTGCATTGAATTTGACTTCCAATTGACTGACCGCCCGCATTTCGTACAGCTTCATTTGAAATCTACACCACGGTGTTGCCCCGAAAAAGTTACCAACCTCCCTAAGGGGATGAAATTTACTCAACTTCATACATACATACATATGTAAATTAAAAAAAAAAAAGTTGAAGCTGTTTCTAATGCCGAATTGGCAATAACTGTTTGTTGGCAAACTACTCACCCGATGACGTTGCAGGATTCAAAGTTAAAGAGGCGATACAAACAAGCGTTGAAGGAAGCACACAGGACATACGGCAGCAACAAATAAGCGTTAAATGTAAACAACATGTCAACAAGCACAACAATCTAACAACAATAACAACAACAACAACAACAACAACAACAACCAGCAATTGCCAACGCGAATGCGGATGTGAATAAATTGAGTAGTTACTGTCATTAGCAGGCCGCGGAACATTGCAATAGCATCCTTTTTTCAAATATGTATGTATGTATGTATTTTGGGCGGTGGTGAGCGCGCTGGGTAGGAGTTTGATGTTGCAACACGGCGCGTCGCGGCGCGGCGCAATTCGCATATACATACATAAGTAAATGAAATCAGGGTGAAAGCGTAACTGATTTTGTATTGCAAACACAAATAAATAAACCAGCAGCAATGACAACAGCAACAACAATAGAAAATAAATATGCGCAAGTAACGAATTGCCGTGTTATTGTTGTTGCTGTTGCCGGTGCCGGTGCGTTGAATGCGCCGAATAATGGCTGCGACCGCGACAACAAAAAAAAAAAAAAACAGAAAAAACAAAGAAATTGATGAAGTTGAAAAGCAGTTCAGCGAGCGTTGACATGCAGGAAGGGTGCTGCAGGCAGGGCGCGCCTTTGGTATGCGTGGCGTAATTGAAAATGGCATTCTCCATTACACTCGGCGCGCACTAGTCGCGCCAACCCGCCAGCTGAACGCTGTCAAGCCAAATGAGACCACATTGCTAGGCATTTTTTCTTCTGTTCACTTCGTTTGATTTGGCCCGCATACCCGCGCAGGACGTTTTGCAGGACGTTGTTGGGCGTTGGCTGCTGGGTGCTGGACGCAGTGCAATGGGTGCCTCCGGTTGCTTGGTTGATGGGCGCAGGCGCACGCACCTTTGATTGTCAGCGCGCAACACAGAGACACAGGCGGTGATGCCCTTTGCAGAGTATGTATGTATGTAACTACTCGCTCGCCTGGAAAGGGGTGTTGCTGCAACATTTTCCTTTACTCATTTGTTATGTTTTTTTTTCATTGCTGTTGTTGCTGTTGATACACATTTACTGCTCGCCTGCCTGGGTGCGCTCCCATTCGAAATATGTATCGCCTGACGGCTGGCTGCCATTATTGCCGTTGCCGTTTGTTTGCTGCCGTCATCGAGCGTTAACGCGCTAAATATGGGAGTGTCCTTGTCAGTGTTTTGTGAGCAGCAAGCAGAGTAATTCATATGTATGTACATGTGTGTGTGTATATGTACATGTATTTCTTTGGTTGCGCGCGCGTTTTTGTGATGAGAACAAATATGGCAAAAATGAAATAGCAAAAAGCAAACACAATCAGTGGTGGCGGTGCAATGAAATTGATATCCATTACAAAGCAACAAACATATTGGCGAGTACGAAATGGGTACATACGCTCACGTGCACACTTCACAAACACTCACAAATGATATGAATATTTAAATATTTACCGTTTTGATTTATGTATGTATGAATTTTGTCAAAAGAAAATGTTTCTCAGGCTTGTCAGGATATTTTTGCCAGGACATGGTGACAACTCGATCATAACTACATACATATGTAGTAAGCGTATGTATGTATGTATGTGTGTGAATTAAGTATTTATTTATTTGCTGCAAAAGTCATTTAACGACCATTTCAAACGTGTCGGCAATAAAACGCCACTCAAATGCATTAAATAATTTGAAAATGTTACAGTTTTTAGGGCTGCCGTAAAGTATCTGGTTTTTGTCGTGACATTTTGAACCCAGCGAAAGCTTGCATGCTTGCAAATATTTCGATACTCGTACATACTTACCTAGCAGCTATTGTGAATCTATAACTTTGAATTCATTATTTAGTTTTTAATTAATTGTGATAAAATGAAGTTCACATCATTTATCAAAATACGAGTATAAAAACGATTTTTAAAAGACCTCATGTTTATTAACAAGCAAGAATTTAAGTAAATTTAAATAGACTTATCATAGGAGGTCTTTATTAAAAGCTTAGGTACACTCGCTCGCTTTTGGAATTAATCCCATTAGACCTTTTTCCCCGTCCTTTCGAATGACAGCTCATTATCTAAGAAAAACCAGGCAAGTCCGTATTTCAAACAGTGTAGAAAAATTTTAAAAGTCAAGAAAATTTTACAACAGCAACAAGTCTTTTATTATGAATCCTTAGAAAAGTCTAAGTATGCAGTTTTTAGCCCATTAAATTCTAGCTTAAGAGCTCGCGTTGATTTTTGATTTTTTTTTCGCGGTTGGTGTTATTATTTTCTTTCATAAAAAAAAAATTGTCGAACATACTTTATACTATGTCTTGATTTACCACGATTACGTTGAATTCGTCTCGGTTACATTTCAACCGGTTATAATGTCGTAGCCGCGTAAAATATTTGAAGCATTCTTCTGCAGAGAATCTTTAGTGCGGCCTATCGTGCGAGATAGATAATAGGGCTGATTATATAACATTTGAAAGGTATTTACAAGCTGATAAGCAAATTTCAAATTTCAAATCACTTTTAAAATAAAGCGAAAAACTCAATTCAAAATTGACACTAAAACAAATGCGCCTAAATGTATGCTTTAATATGGACAACTAAATAAATTTGGTAAGCAGCAGTTTAGGAATAACCGCCCTATTCCCACAACACTGACAAAATTCATCATATGACTATTGTCACAATTACTGCGCCTAAAACACAATATAAACATTGTTTCGCCGTTGTCACTTACTCAGTAGGTCATAACAATAAAACTGACAATTGTCATACGATAGCTTAAAATAAATTTGCGGCATAGTATTAGGCGCTGTAGTAAAGGCAATAGTCAGGCGCTGAGTTTTGTCAGTGGTGTGGGAATAGGGCGGTAAGATTTGGGTAGATTAACATTCATACAAGGAAGAAGGTAAAGTTGAGTATGTTGAAGAAGAAAGGGATAAAGGCGAATTTTAAAATAAAAGTAAGGAAATCTAAGTTAGAGACGAAGAGAAAGGTAAATTTTAATACTTAATATAACGACCAAGGTGGGGGTGAATATTGTAGATGAAGATAAAGATCAGGATAAAGGTAACAGAAAAGACAAAGTTCAAGATAAAAACGAAAATATACTTAATATTAATATAAACATAAAGGTAAAAATAGAGATGGAGCAACTGATAAAGATAAAGATAGAAGCACAGAAAATAAATAATTAAACTGAAGAATCAGATATGTTATCTTATGGTATGTTATGTAATGGTATCTTATATTATGGATATAATCTTACGGTGTGTTCTGTTATGTTATGTTATGTGTTCTTGTGTTTTGTTATTTTATGTTATGTTTTGTAATGTTATGTTTATGTTGTGCTACGTTATTTAACGCATTTCACCTCATCTCACCGCGGGGGGTTTAAAAATTGCAAAAAGTGGGTCACATAAGCCCTGTTCGCGTACGCACTATCCAGTAAATCCAGTACTAATTTTATTGGTTTTTTACTGGATGTCGTTTTCGTACGCAAAAACTTGCAAGAAACTAGCAAGAGAGGGGAAATTGAGAGAGCAAAAATGACAGCTGAACTTGCAAGTTTTACTGGATTTTTACTGGATAAATTTTTACTAGCAACTATTTGCTAGTATGAAAAACAGCTGATGGCATGATGCTTATTGTAAGTCACATTTAGAAAATAATTGTTTGTGGTGCTTTTAGAGTTGCAATTGACAAAATAAACCTATTTAAATATATAGTAAGATGGAAAACACTGGTTTTCTAATAAAATTGCATCGGAAAATAACAAAATAATCAGCTGTTCATAAAACTAGCAACTTCTTGCTGGTTTTGCGTTTTCGTACTTTCTTGCATATTTCACTCATTAGGAGTAAATATTGGCTTACTCTCCAAAATTTGGTTACTGGCAAGTTACTGGATATTTTTTGCTGGAGAATACGAAAACACAACTATAGTATGGGCACGCTCCCTAATCTCACATCAACGTCTGCCAGTTTACTTCAACTCAACTCACCTCAAAACAATTCACCTCACCTCTCAACTGAACTCAACTCAATTCAACTCCCCCTAGTTTTAGTGGTTGAATTTCACCTGCTGGGCGAACACTGGTTCCTATTAGATCTTTTCTGCGTTATTTCCTGATCACGTTTGGATTTACAACAAAGGATTATTTAGGTCCTGTAAGAGTTAAAGCCACTAGCTTCCTAGCCAAACCGTCCGCTAAACCGTAAATAAGGCTGCTTTGCCTGATCTATTTATATGTATGTACGTATTTTGAATTTCGGCTCGAAAACAATTGCCTTGCTTATATCCCTGGGATCATAGCTTTTTCAACTCAATTATCTGATGAACTGAAGTCACATATGTATTAAGGTCAATTTAACAGTTTGTTTAAGTGGTTTAAAACGAATCATTGATGAAACATTTTGTTTTATACTATTGATATTAACTATCTATGTATGTATTCTTATTATCATCTTACAATCAAACTATTCATTACCTATATTATTACCAGAGCACATTTCTAAGGGCCAACAAACACATCCATAAATCTGTCCGTGATCGCTTGGATCTAACAACAACCAGTTTTACTTAAGAAATTCCCTTCCACAGCTTAAATGCTTTTTTTAAATGCACTCCCATTGTCTACATACATATTTAGTGGAGACTCTATTGAATGCACATTAACCAGCAAGAACAACAACAACAGAACGACAATTGCCTGGTCCCTGAACTGTGACTTGAGCGCTCGCTCGAGCGGCTATAGCTGTCATGGCGGCGCAAACGAATCGTAACGAATTGAATGGAATTGAATTGAAATGAAGCGAAGCGTCGCTGTCAACACTGATTTCATTTTACGCGCGTTTGCCAAAGGCGGAATGGTTCCGAGGTGAGCATCCGAGCGATCGATGGAACGACAATACGTCGTTGCCGCCGCCGCTAAATGCCACAACTCGCCACAACAACAGCATATCGCGCGCACCGCCAACGCAACGCCATCAACGCGCCAGCCACTAGCCACTAGCCATGACTACCACGGCCGCCTCATCTTCTCTCCGCCACCCCCTAACATAAGTTATCGGTGAGTCCCAGTGCGTTGCTACGTTTTTTTTTTATTTATTTATTTTTTATTTTTTTTTCTCCGCCGCTAAAGACGTGTTAATTAACGAGAGTTAACTAATTGTTGTTAGCAAAATATTTTCGTAATTTGATACGAAATTAATTTTCATTCAACTGGCTGATAAATATGTGGGACTGGCGGCTGGCGGTTGGCGGTTGGTGTGTTCAGCGAGTGGCCGCGAGTGGCCGCGGTTGAACGCGAACGCCACTGTGTTGGCATTGTACATGCGTATGTATGTATATAGTGAAAGCAAAAAAAACTCCTGCCATTAACAACAACAAAAATATGTTTAAATAAGTTAAAAAGACCTTATTTATTATGAATATGTATTCCCGATTTCGTTTGTGGCCATTTCCGTGCAAAGCGTCGGTTTTCAACCTTTGATTTTATTTCATTTTTCTTTTTCTTGAAGGTTGTTGGTGTTGATGTTCATGTTATTAATTCGCGTTTTGTGTATTTTAATCCTTTGTTATCGTGTACCATTTTTTGTTCTACGCCAAACAACGCTCGGTCTTTAATATGATAAATTATATTTTTTGTACGCGTAGACATGTTTATGCACGCTTTTGGACCACGAACGAAGAAAAGGATTGAAATTTGCAAAGAAAAAAACTCTATGAATAGGGCAGCACGTCACGCAGGTAGCGCCGCCTTATATAAAATAAAAGTTTTAAATAAAAATGAAAAGGCTAAAAAACAGAAGTTGGGATTTATTTCCAAACAATAGTGAACTTCTTTGCAGACAGGCGCCATGTTCAAGATCTTTTCAAAGAAGAAAAAAAAAAACCTATTTAAGTTAGCGTAAAGTACGATTTGGTGAGAAATAAATGTCATGAGGTGTTTTAAAATTATTAAACTGCTGGAGTTTATTTTTTCATACCCTAACTGTTGAGCCAGTTCATAAATAAAATATATTTCCCGTTATTCATGTTTCACGATACAAGCTCTTAAAGATCTGCCCAATCAAGGACTATTTGGACCATACCCATTAGCTATTTGTAACAGCTAAGCTATAGCGAAAAGCTCTGAGTTTCGAGACCGAAGTTCCAGTGAACTCCGCAGGGTCAGTTGAAAACTACGATATCCGAAAATATGTAAAATTCAAGAGGAAGTATTGAGGTGATTGCAACTCATCGTGCTCAATACAGCTGAGGGGTTGCATTGCGACAATGCTCTGTCAATACACCCATAAATATTTAGAGTAGCGGCTTTTTGTGTCTAAGAATAGTCCTTGACCGCCTCTAGTATATCTTCGGTCAGAAAAACTTTACAGTTGCATATCTCATACTTTCGCAAACATATCACTTAGTCACCATCTTCAAGTACACATGGGTCAGAATATACTGGACATACAGAAACCCAGAGAGGAGTTTACAACAAACCTTAATTGTAATCTCTCCAACCTTAGGCAATTTAGGAAGCTAATCACTTCGCAGGTTGTCATGTGCCAAATTTTGGAAGGAAGATATATCAGTCTGGTACGTGGGCAGTCATATGGAATACGTTCTGTGGTTTCCTCCACCAGTCCACAAAACTTGCAGTCCGTCTCTACAGGAAGCCCAATTTTATTCAAATGGTACCTTATCTTGCAGTTAACTGTCAGATAGCTAGTTAGTTCTAAGACCCTCCCGGCTAAGTTCAATGAGTCTTACGGAGTTCCTCCTGGAAGGAGTTATGAATTGTTTGATTGCCTCATTCCCGTTGACTTCCGCAAGTGGGCAGCAGTCTGAGATTCTTCCCAGCTCCTACATAGTTCTGCAGTGTATCCTTTAAATGTACAACAGAAAGGCTCGAGGCAACGCAAACGCATTTGGGATTCACGCTTTGCGATACAGTCAGCGCTTTCGTTGCTTCAAACCCTTCATGGAACGGAATACACCACAGCGTTACGCTATTCTGGGCTCCGGGGTGGATGAAATGAGTTTTACAGCGGTTCACAAACATGATGCCGTTTTAAAATAGTCTAAGGCCTCTAACCTGCTTATTATCGCTACTTCTTCGATCCGTCGGTATACCATACTTGGAACCCTTTGTCAATCATAGATGTTATCACTTATCACCACCGGACGTGGACGAGACAGAGCTTTGTCTGCCTCGGGAGACTCGCACCACCACAGCCCAACTTCGTTTTGGCTGCTGCAGCATGCTAAACTCCTACTTGAGCAGGATAAATGCAGATGAGTCCAATGTGTGCCCGTCATGCGGAGCCACACCTCACGAATCGCGCCATCTCTCCGCATGCCGTCGAAGTTGCGCGCTCAAACCGAGGTAGAAAAGATCATTTCAAAGATCCGTTAGCATTGTTCTTAGTAATGTAGTTCTTGCCAGCTTAAATAATGTGCGCAGATGATCTTATGGAAACGGGTAGCGAGTCGTTACTAGAATCAGTAGAAAATGAGTTCGATCTTAGGGACCCTCATGAATCTCTTGTACACAAACGAAGACGAAAAAATAATGATTTGGATCACCCACAAGATTAAATTTCAAATGTCAAGTCCTAGAACTAAAGCAGAATCTCATCGACGCTTTGAAGAGAATGAAAACTGTTTACTCAAAACTTCATGAACTTTCGAAAAAAATACTGTCATTTAGTCGGTACCTCGGTGCCTGCTGAGCGCCGTTTTTCAAAAGCTGGTGATACAGCCACCGAGAAACGCTACCGCTTAACAACAAAACGCTTACAAAAGCTTTTGTTTTTGCAAACTTGGTTAAATAAGAAATAATTATCGCGGCTAAAAATACTCGTTTTATTTAATTAAAGGCTAATTAACAAGATAATCGTAAATTTTTTATGGAAAAGTGTTTTTGTGAATACTCACTGTAAAAAAGTGCCTTTAAAAATCGATTAATCGATTATTTCTCAATAATTGTAATTAATTTATTTGGTTTTTTGTGATTAATCGTATGATTAATTAATCGATTATTTTTTCGCCATCCCCATTGCTCTGCGTATTGCGCAATATATAAGTATAGTATTATGAGGTGCATCTACAAGTTATGAATTTTTTAGACCGAAGTTTAGTAAAATGAGTACAATACGAATTTGCTAATTTTTTAATTTTTTTTTAGAATTTTTTTGAAAATGCTGTTTTATAGCCCATTCAATTTTAATATAGTAAAGTGCAAGTTTTAAGCGATTGCAAAACTGGCGTTAATTTTTTTTTTTTTTTCTTTGAAAACGGTTTTACTGATTTTCTTCCACAAGGAAAAAGTGCAAGAAGCTGTCAGCATATTAACAATATTAAAAATCAACGCAATTTTGCCGTAGCTTAAAACTTGCACTTTATTATACTCAAATTTAATGGGCTACAAAATTGCACACTCAAAAAAATTCTAAAAAAAGTTTAAAAAATTTGCAAATTCGTAATGTACTCATTTTACTAAACTTCGGTGTAAAAAAATTCATAGCTTGTAGATACAATTAATGGGCTACAAAATTGCACACTCAAAAAAATTATAAACAAAATTCAAAAAAATTGTATGTGGAAAATTTTTCAAGAAAAAAAATTTTATTTTTTTTCATAGAGAATTTTGATTTTATTTATTTATTTATTTATTCGTCTATGAAACAGTAGTTTCTTACAGACTAGTTACAAAATTAATATATGCAGGACACTAAAACTATTGATTAAACTGGATACAAGATTCAAAAGAAAGAATACAAAAGATTAATAAATAAATTTCTTGAGTAAGAGAAATCAAGTGAGATAGAATTCGNCGTATTCAGTTCTATGGATTTCACAATAGAACGGCAAAATGTTACGCAAGACTCGCTGAGGGATGTTGAAATTTATGCGACCTAAGAGAAAAGGACGATCAACACTACCATTAATAATATTAAAAAAAGGAACAGTCCAGCGCCTTCGTCTTGGTCTGCAGGCT
>NW_016173657.1:0-11701 GCF_001687245.7 Rhagoletis zephyria
GTTATATGCAAATATGAAATATTGCCTCATACATTATCTTTATCCATGCTTGTACCTGAACTATTTCATACCATACATATTGTTTGCATCATAGTATATTTACTCTTCGATTTTTCTCAGCATGCATTTTCTTAAGTATTCTAATTTGCCTTCTGCGGCAAGTCGACACATTGTCTGGGGCGATTAACTTGAAGAATTCTCACACCTAGGATGCTGTTGCATCGCTTCAAAGTGTCAAAACATTATCGCATCACACACACATACATACATATGTGTGTGTGTATGTACATTCCTTTCCACATTGTCTTTTTTACACTTTATGGTCCATATGCATTGCACTCGCTGATAGCTTTGGCTTATCTATTTTTGGTGCAACGCTGCAGCTGCACTTGTTGACGCGAGCCACTTAGCAGTGATTCAAAAACAAAGCTGCTAAAAATTACTTTGAAGATATGTACATACATGAATGTGGTTGAATACATCGTTGCCTCTTCGGCGAATCACTTGTTGCCTTAACGCGGATATTTTTTTATGGAAAAGTATATAGAAAAGTCTTTAGGTCTCTAATGATCTGATGAGGGCAATGTTTAATGTAAATATTAATGTATATACTTATGTATGTAGAAGCACTAATTGATTCTTTAAAAATACGGCTTTTTGCCTGAGAAGCTTCCAATTTGTTCCAAAGATGACGAAGGAGGGGATTTTAAAATTTTTGCAAGTGAAAAATAGTAAAATTTAACAACGATTTCCAAACACGGCCAAATAGTACCATTGAATAAATGCTCTAAGTACATCTTTTTCACTTTTTTAGTATTGGCCGGTATTTTAATAAACTTTGCATAAGTATAAAATACAAAATATAATTGGTTATAGGCCACTTGGTGCACCTTTCTGAAACTTTTAGACGCCAGTCCATTGTCGCCTATGTGAAAATCGGTTTTATCACCGTATTTGTATAACCAAAACGAGATGACCCACAGTAATTTCTTCTTACTAACGATAATACTCACTAGGGATGGAAAAGGAGCACGCAGAATCGATTATTGACTTCAGGGTCGACCTTCAGGTTTTCGACTCTTAAACTCATTTAATCACCTCTGATGGTCAACTATATGACTTGAAAATTTATAAAAGAAATTAATACCTGCCTTTATTAATTAATGAACATAAAATTATAATATTTTTAATACATCAAAAAATTCTATTTTATTCATTAATTGCATGCGATTCGGCACTGAAATTTGAAACTAAATATTAAAATTAAATAATTCAGAAAATCGCATACATTCATCGACTTATTTATCAATATTTGAGCAGTGAGCCCATATTAAACTGGGAGTCGTTAAAAACATTTTATGTAAATTTGAACGCTTGTTGCTGAAAGCCGTTTATTTAAATACAGTGTTGCCATATTTTTAATATTACAAAATTGAAGTTGGTTTACACTACTCCAATGGGATGTTAAAACTTTAAAATTAAGTAATTATGTTACCATCAGTTACTTAATAGACAAAAGTCGAAAAGTTATCGAGTGAAAGTCGATTCGATTCGACTTTAAGCAGCAGAACTCGTTTCCAAATTACGAATTTTTTGAACAAAAAATCGAGTTTTGACCAAAGTCAGAGTCAATCTTTCCATCCCTACTACTCGCTAAGGCTTTCGTACTCCTGTTCGTACATACGGCGCCTACCAGTGATTGTTAAGTCAGCGAAATGCAGCCCAGGAATTGGGTTTTTAGTTTTCTTCTTCTTTTTTTAAGAGTGCATAGGCCATATGAGCGGTCCGATTTGAAAGCCTCTCTTAGGTGTTGTACTTCGCGATTTCACACATTACTCACGCCGCGCCGCGTAGCCGTTTTGGATCTGCAAAGCTCGCGATTATAAGCAGTTAGAAATATCTATCATACAATAATAAATAATGCCTGCCAATTACACTCAAAACGGCATTTCTCTTTTCTATGATACAAAATGTTCATATGAAATTTATGAATAAGTAGCAATGTAAATGACAAATTCGCTTTAATCAAATATCAATGTGTCACTTTATGCCTTAGTATGTCTCTTCTTTATACATACATATGTATGTGAATGTGTCATGTGCGCGAAAAAGTAGATAATGGCCAGCCAATGATTATAGACGGTGGCAATCGACACCGGCGACCTGTAGTGCATTATCAGCAAATGTTTTTTGATTTTTACAAATACCATACAGAAATCTTGAAAACATACGCCAGAGTAAATCTATGTATATGTATGTATATGCGTTCGCTTTTCAACTTTATGAATCTGAGAATTATTGAAACAGAAATAAGCGAAATAACTTCAGCCGGTGCTGAGTATGCGCGGGCGTATGAGTAATTTTCTTTTTATGAGGATCATAAATTTTTGCATCTCTGCAGCTGATATCATTTCCAAATAGGGGTTGTGCTAGTTTTAAGCGGAAAACACAAAAATTTTATTGTTTAACGACAATGCCACTGAAAAGGCAGAATAAATTAAAAAAGCGAACAGTTTCAACTAAATACCACATCCGTTCGGCTCGTGCATGGAGTTGCAAAGACGATCATTTTGAACAGTGTAGCTTGTACATACATCGAATAAAATAAAACATTTTGTAAATTAATACACTGTTAGAAATAAGAGTTTGCATAAAAATGCTTCTTATACGCACCAAAACTTTTTGAATCCTCGTGCTTATCTATCAACTTTCATGCAGCTCTTCGTATCTGGAGCTTTATCAATCCACTCTCTATTTACATATGTTTAAGGCACTCACTCGCTTTGCGCTTAATTTGCGCGTATTCATATAAGGCTTGACTTTTATTGCTTCAATTGCTATCAGTTCGCCTCTTCACTCTTCCTAGTGATTTTCTTGCAACGCGACGCTTTTTATAATAAATTTTGTATCATTTTTGTTACTTTCATTCATAACGCTTAAATCGCTAATATCGCTTAGTTCTCTTTCTCTTTTGAATTCGAAGAATCTGGTGCCTTACTTTTATTTGCAGTGTACGAAAAATTCTACATTCGCGCACAGGCGATTTATAACAAATTTTCTTTTCGTGCAGAAATCGGAAGTGACGTCACTTCACAAATTTAGACAATTGGTCGCAGTGTTCTAACTATTCGTGTGTATACTTATGTATGTGTGAATGTATGTATGTAAATACTATCAGGACACTAATTAATGGCTTTTCATTTATTAACTTTAGATTGCGTTTTGCAATAATAGTTACAGTCAATCACTTTTTATGTAAATTTTCACACTTTTCTGCGTTCGCTATTTTAGTTGCTTGTTTTTTTTTTTTTTGTTATGTTAACACACATATTTTCATTAAATACAAACGCCGTTAAATATAAGGCTTCTCGATTCGTATTCGTGTAATGGGTTTAAGTTGCAAAGGTCGTTTAGTTTATATATTTTTCTTTTTGTTGTACTACGTAAATAGTTTCCAATTCGTTACTACTTTCTTATCTATGTATATATGTATGTATCTGATTCGATTAATGTACACCAGAAAAATTTATTTTTTCTTTTCAATTTATTCGTCGTCTGTTTTTGCTAGTAAAATTTTCCGTATGCTTAGTCGTTTATTTTCGTCGATTTTCTTCTAATTTGAATAAAACTAATGGCATTTGCGGAAATTCCATCGAATTCTTCGTAGAATTTTCCTTCGCCAATTTGAGATCTTTCGTTTCGGTCGGACACCGATTGACTAACGCGGCCGGTGGAGCTTTGCCCGCTAGCAGCTTGTTGTCCGCATATTTTCAGCTTCGTTGCGAACGCTTTTGCCTCGCCTCTGCAGCTGTGCACCTCTCCGCCACCACAGCTGTTTGTTTTGCTAATTGCTAGGCGCGCACGCAAACGACGACGACCAGCGAGTAGCGAATGAAGCGGCAGATATTTAAGCGAACAAGTGAACACAAAGCTCAGTTTGGTGTACATAGTTCTGCCGGTGGTCGGTGGTCGGTGGTCTTTCTTTTCGCTGTAGCGGATGCGGACGAATGTGTGTGTGGGGCGGTGTTGCCACATAAAAATTACCATATTCCTCAAAAACAAAAGAAAAATCCTCAAAATCCGAACAAATTATTCAACATTTTCTTATTACAAATATGAGTATTGTGTACTACTATTTACGGGTACTTAGAATACAAATGAATTACATTCTCCAATTCACTTGGTACATTTGTTCTTGCGGCTCAAACTAAGTATCACCGTTATTTTGTATGCCTTGATTTGTATATAATATTGCTGCAACTATATTGGTGCTGAATCTGGTCCTCAAGTTAGTCCTACACCTTTTTAAACTACTAAATATACGTTATACTGAAGCATTAGAAAGGGCTGCCGATATAATTCCTTTTAATTGGTAAACTTTTGAATATTTTTAATACATATTTTGCAGCAAATGCAGATGTACTTAGCAAAGTGATATTTCGCTTGGTTTGTCAAGCCGCTTTTGTGGTGCATTTCGCTCTTTATTACACTTCGGAAAGCTTTTTGTTCGAAAAATTTGCAACGCACCCGAAGTTCCTCACGTTTTGAGGAATTACTCGCAAAATGGCAACACTGGTGTGGGGACATGTTCGCCAGCGGTTACTAAGCAAACACAAAGCTTTTCGCGCGTTTCGCCGAAATTCTTTCGATTTCTTAGTCGCGTATGTATTTTTAAATTTAGCCAACGCGTTGTGCAGGCCGCCGCTGCGGTCAGTTCGCAATAGCCAGCAGCAGCGAATATTAGCGACCGGACAGGACGATTTGCCAAATCATGCACCGGTATTTACACGAAAGACACATACATATACATATATATATATTATGAGTATATATGTACATTTGCATTACATAGAGGCAAATGCAGTGATCTTTTATTTTACACACATTGTTTTGCGTTAAAGTTTTGTGTTTTTAATGCATTTTCATTTAGGCCGCTGTGTGCCCGTGTGTGCGGTTAACGAATAGGATAAACTCTTTCGCTTTCTTTTATTTACCTTTCAGCCATTTGCATTGCTTATACAGTTTGTTTTGTACTTATTTGTTTATTTTATTTGAGAAATTTTTATCATTTTCTGAAGCCAGTTTTCGCTACCCGCTTTTGATGCTTTTTTGAACATTTAGGGGCGAATTCATAGTGCATAGTTTATCTATGAACTTATGTCCACAGTCTCATAGTTACTCAGTGGGAAAAGTAGTAATGCATTACATGCGTGATAATTAATGTATTGTATTTTTTATGAGTTCTAGATTTTATTACTGTTTAATATATAATCAGCATTCGAATGTATCCAAGAAGTTGCAAAAATTTCATATTAAATCACATTCATTCTTGTATTACTGGTAATGCAAAATTTAATGCCCCACTTTTCTTAGGACATTGCCGTGGGAAAAATAATACATTTTTGAAAGTGAAAACGGCTGTTTTACTGATTTTTTTTTTCGATTACCATACATTACATTTTCTCACTGGGTAACTATGGAAATTCATGTCACCTAAAACCACACAACTAGGAAAAGTCTAAATTTTTATTCAAATGTCAATTTAGTTCCAAGCAAAAATTCAAGCTCAGAAGAGCTTAACTATAGGGGCGGCAGGGTTTAGACTCATGCCAACCTAATACTAGTTTCGTTCCTCGACTTTTCTGAACAAACTGCAAAACTGCCAAAAAGCAAAATTGCCCTCAGCCATTTTTTTGTTTACATAGCATTAATTTGTTTCAGTATTCTTTTGACTAAAACCTGTGGAACCGTCAAACTACAATTTTACTCTGTTAAGTGAGAGTAACAGCAGAACAGATGCAGAAGTGTACGGGAACGCAAACAGCACTTTTTCCAGCAAAAGCGTCATTTAGTTTGTTTACTTGTCATTAGTGCAACTCTGATTTGGCTTAAAAATCACAAAATAACTATTAAAATCTATACAATCAATAATAATTGCGTACATATTCGAATATTTCGTTATTTACTTCCATTTTTTAACAAATGTAGGGTTCCTTGCTTTCATTGCGTTCTGTTTTTGTTTACAAATGCAACCCTGCCCATCGTTTGACACTTTTCACGAGTTTGCCAGAAGAAATACTCTGGACTAAATCTTGAAACTTTATTCTGGGAACAGTTGCTGATAGCTGATAGGAATAGCGTCGCACTGATCTGGGTGCCGGGGCGCAACAGAGTTAATGGCACTGAGATGGCCGACGAGCTAGCTAGGAACGGGTCTAAGCTATATGAAGAGCCGCATCTCTCAGCACTGGAAAAAGTTGGCTAATAGCAGATGGAAAGGCCTACAATTCTGTAGGGTGTAGGGTTTGTGAACTACCTACTGCGCAAAACGCACTGCATTTCTCATCAAACTCAACAGGAGGGATTTATCTCGACGAACAGCCGTTTGCACAGCCGTGAGAATGCATGCTGCAAGACAAGGACTGGAACACAACACGTCTTGTCGTAGCTGTATGCAGAAGAAACTATGGAGCCTCTGCTCTATAATCGCCCAACACTATGTAGCACTAGAATCCGGTTTCTAGGCAAACCCTGCTACTGCGATTTAACAGTCAGAAGTGCAACTACTTAAGTTCTTGAACTCCACATGCTGGATTTGAGAGAAATAACCGACTTCTGCTGGGTTCTTAAGTTTTCTTTTCGGATTACATAGCGAGTAGTGGTTTGAAAACAGCACACATAAGTGCTAAACTTGCCACGTCAACCAACCAACTAACTCTCACGACAATGTTCCCAGATACAAAATTTTTGGCGTACGGGACGACTTTGGACTACATCCTGCAAAACCTGCAAATCGTAGACGAGCTGGAATGCACTAATTTTTTATCATTAGGCGATCTGGTTGATTATACGCAAATATACAACCAAATTAATTTGTGTTTGCTTATTCAACTTTCAATTCGTTTGAACAGCTGTCGGTTTAACACTTTACCAGATTTTACAAGCAAAAATTCTTCGGGTAAAATCTTGCAACCACTACCATTACGCAGGGCCTGTGTTCAACCCAATTTGATTTTAAGATAGCCATCAAAACCAATCAGGAATTATCTTTCGGAAGTGGGTATAGAGTGTTCGTACATTTATGGCCAAACATATGATGGAGATCCAGCGATTAGTGGTGAATTGTACGAAGCTCAAGCGTACACATCATTGGATTTTCCTCTTGCCATTTCTGTAAGCTATGCTCTACATAGTTTCAACTCAGCCCCGAATGCAGTTTGTGATGTAGAGGGAACGGATTTTTAGGACCTAAAAACCTATAAAAAAAGGCAAAATAAAATAACGAAATACTTACTTACTAGAAATCACATAAAAGGCACTAAAAAAGGCAAAAACCGAAAAATAATCAAAAAAATACCTTTGTTTTAGAAATGTTTACTTTACATTTAAAAAGAGAAAAACTATGAATTAGTTTCGTTATATGAATAATTTCTACTTTGAATCTTGGACTAATTTCCCCTTTCGAGTTTTTAACTCTTCAATCTCTATATTTGTCGTAAGATTGAACCACAGGATGCATTTGAAGTTTTCTGGCAGCATTTTCATTCGGTTTTCGCGAAAAAAGTTTTGAATGTATTAAATGAGCGCTCGGTGTGAGTTGATACAAGTGGCGCCCAATATAAATATGGAACGTTTAAAACCTTCATAGTGTCAGGAATAAGGGCTTTTTGATTGCCCTTTACAACTAAAGGGGCAACTCGCAAAAAAACGGACAAGAAAAAAATCGTCATTGTTTCGTATGTGTGTGTCCAAAGAAAATTTTGATATCTGATACTTCACATCCTGTTTCCTCACTCTTTCCTCAAGAAAACACAAAAAACTTTAGTAAACCGTACTAGAAAGCATAGCAAATTTCTCAAGAACTGCGTACTGCCTAAAGGAAATTTGACACAAGAAAATTTCTTAAGGCTGATTCACATACAACTTTCTTCGCTTTGCTTGATAGTTCCTTGCTTTGACATATAAGATCGATGTAGGCATATGCATGAGTATGCTCACATAAAAAACGTTTGAAGCAAAGCAAAGCAAAGCGAAGCAAAATCTTGGGCAACTCTCAACTTTTGCCCGCTTTGGCAATTGTATCTTTTCTCGTGCCCTTGCATTTGCATTTAATGACAAAAATAGGGTAAATAGGAAATTGTATTGCTATTATTAATGCATATTATTATATTGTTATCTATTTTACAGATAAAATATATGGAGGAAAAGGAGAACGCAAAAGCTGTCAAAGCGTTTATTGTAGCATACCTTCTGCGTTTCACGCTTTGTTGTCAAAGTTTGAACTGTCAAGCAAAGCGAGGAAAGTTGTATGTGAATGTCCCTTTAGAGTGAAAGTACATAAGGTGCATTGCGTCGCCGTCACCGTCACCCGCAGTTGCCAAAAAAGTTGAATCGGTTTATTTGTATTAAGTACGTTACATGTACAAAGCTGATGGAGTCGGTGATGCACAAATTAGCTCAACTTTCAACTTTGCTTATGCATTTGCGTCAAGTGACAACTATTTTTGCAATTTGTGAAAATTTTTAGATTTATGGAAAAACGAAATTTAAAGAATTATGGGAAAACATATTCGAAGATATTCGCAAAGATGAGCAGCGAGTTTATGATTTTTCGGACGCAACGTCAAACGGAAAATGTGTAACTTGACGCATAAGCATCGTTGACGGTGACGCCGACGCAATCGATGGTATGTACTTTCACTTTTAGGCATTTCTTGTACGTCATTTTATATGGAGTTTTTGCTTTTATTGAGAGCTGCATACTGGCTTTTAAGGTAGATAAGGCAAAAAAGGCAAATAAATTAAAAAGGTCAAAAAAGGCAACATCAAATGTGTACATATGGAATCAAGGAAAGCTAAATCGTGGACATTCTTACTCGAATATACTCTATCTCTTTAGCAGAAAAGAAGGCAATTTCCAAAAAATCCTCTCCCTGGTGATGTACATAGCTGGCATCAATAATGCGTTGAGGACCATTTTAGCGTTACATAATTTTTTTCAAAAAAAAAAGTCGTATTTAAAAATTACAAAGAAAAGATAGAGCTACTTCAAATAATTCTCTCTTTTATAAAATCCATTCAAATATCCTTTTTTCAAATCCATATCGTAATATTTCGCTTAGAAAATTTGGATTTCTACATTAGATAACTAGGGTAATTCTCTAATCGTTCTCGAGTCGATGACGAAGTTAGAGAATTACATTAGAATTCGATTCTAGAGCGATTAGAGAAACGCGCAATTCTCGATAGTTTTTCGAGTCGTTCTCTAACGCTCGGCAGGGGAGAATATGGCTAGTCCTCCAATCATTCTCTAATCGAAAACTAAACTCAATGTTTGCTGGGTCCTTTCAAAAGTATATTTAAACTAAAGCATTCAAACCCCTATACCGTTTGGTATCAATATTTGACTTAATTAATGTTTATATGTATGTTGAATATTGTCGGACAACGAAGGCACTCAGTGACCACATTTTGGTATATTTCTCCGGAAGTAGTGGGGATATACTCGTAAAAATAATGAACAGCGGATTCCAAAAAAAAAAATAAAATTAACTGTCAAGTATTTATTAACACTTGTATACTTGTATGCCAAATTAATTTTTCTTATTTGTGCGCATTCAAAGCTTCCATTTTCAATTGTACAGATTAAATCTGGTCCCTGAAAATGCTATTTATGTGTATCATGGCTTTAAGACCATTCTAAGCACATCAAATATTTTTCAAAACATTAACATCTTAAAGGATTTCCACAATAATCCTTTGGATTAAAATTTCAAAATATGTCTACATACATAGCAAAGGCACGTACAAATTGTATTTGGTGTAAACGTGTTTGCGTGTAGTAAAAAAACAAAAAATATTACTAAAAAATTATAAGCTCTCAATACTTAACACATGCAGTCCATCGCAGTTTCCTCTTCTGAGTATGAACGAGGATAGAACCATTTACGTATGCACATGCAATTTACATTCAAAAACTAATAAAAATATAAATAAATTTATGGCAATCGCCCAGAGCACCAAAACCAGCGGTACCGGCGGCGCCAACGGTAAGTTGTAGTAAATTATGAATATACGAAATTGGGTTAAATGCCAGTGCGACCAATACAATCACAATTTGAAGCCAAAGACAACGGTGAGTGGAGCAACGTACCAAAAGAAAATGTTCACATTTAAAACCAAAGAGTCACAAATCGAAAATTACACAACTTTAGAAGAGTCACATGAATATACGGTTGTAGCGGAAGTAATATCTAAAGAGGCATAACGGTATTTTTCGTAAACTCACAAGTAATTTTAAGAAAACAACGACTTCATATAAAATTTTAGGAGTACCGTTGGATTATTCATGATCCAATGATCGGAACTGAAGCAAATTAGTATGGGACCACCCTTGAGGTACCATCTTTTCGATTAATAGATAATTATCGAAAACGGTTCGCATGGTCCAAATTTATCCGGTAACATGCATAAAAAAAAATATTCCGGCGAATTGATAACCACCTCCTTTTTTGAAGTCGGTTAAAAAGGGGATGTAGAAAGTATTTCTACAATAGCTAGAGGTCTGTACTGCCAATTCCTATACGAATTTACGCTAAAAAGTCGATTTTGGAAAACTTTGAGTTGCGACTCTGTTGTATTTATACAGTGTGCGATATGTATATGTATATTTATGTGTACAACTATGCGTAGGTTTGTATGCAGTACAATTGTGAGTGGGGACAAGAAACCGTTGTAAATTTCTTTCGTTGCGCATTCCTGTGTGCCAGGCAAATGTTGCAGCGTTTTTTAGTGCCACCTAGAAGTGCCTGAAAAATTACAGCGTCAGTTCGTTGACATTTTCGTGTTAATTTGCAACACAAAAATTAAATTAAATAAATGAAACTAAATTTGCTTGTACTTACGTAATTTAAGTTATTTGTTTTTTTTTTGTTGATAATTTCCGTTTATTTATTCAAACTTTGTTGTTTCGCAGTCTTTTATTCTCTCTCCCATTTTTACACCAATTTTTCCAGTTTTTAATCAAATATTTGCACCCTTTGTACTGTTATATATGAGTTTCTTGCACAACAATGGAATAAGTTCCGTTAGAACAGAAAATGCATTCACTTAAAAGTGTTTCAACTAATCAGGCCACACATTCGTTCGCAATGCATAAAATTCTTATTCAAACACACAGATTCTCAGGACATCACTCACGACTCTACCGCAATAGCTCTTTCAAGACACTGAGACACCTTTTCCAAATATCTTTTCAATTCGAAACTTCACTTGGCCGCTCACCAATTATGTGCCGCTTGATATACCCAGATATAAAATTGTACTTCTGCCTCACATACCATTTGGCCAGTCCAATTTTAGTTCAAAAATTCACTTGAGTTGTTGCTAGTTTCTGGCTGTCTTTAATTTGCAAAAAATATCTTTAAAACTATTTTAAGGACGCTTTGCATATCTCGAGCTAATCTTCTTGTTTCAATTATTTTCGCTCTTTTTGTCACTTCTAAGATTCCAATTCACCGTTACCGAATTAGATTTAGAATTTTCGTTATGTTAAATGCTTGACTTCCATTCCACAGCATTTGGCACTTTCTTCATTGGCGCTCTGGCGCTTTCACTTTCCCTTCTTTCCGGCTCGATTTGCCTCATTCCCATCGACAACTGGCTCGTTCGAGTTGTGTGGGCCAACTGAAGCCATTCGAAG
>NW_016173658.1:0-6902 GCF_001687245.7 Rhagoletis zephyria
ATAAAGACAGAAAATCGAATTAGAAACAGATATAGAATTTATCAAAAAATTAAGAAATGGTACTTAAAAATTAAATTAGATTGAAAATGGCTTCATTAAAAAAAGTAAAAAAAAAAACAATTAAAAAGTAATAAGATCCAAAAAATTAAATTAAATAAAAAAGTATAAAATATATTGCAAAACCGCCCACCGACCAGTTGCAAAACCACCTGAATCGCTGTTTTGGCAAAGGGCGGGGAGGAGGTTTAAATATTACTTAGGTGCCAATAAGTTCTTTACATTTGCATGTTCGAGTTCCTGTAAATATTCGAGAGTTTTCCTCACTCACGCCAATGATTTTCCAAATTTTAAAGGCATTCAAATTTTCTTTTCATGCTCACGCACACAACCAAGGTCTTAACGCCTTGCACACACAGCAACAGCTGCCAAACGTTAAATGTCATGGCCACTTTGCCGTTACGCATTTCAAGTGTCGAATTTTCATAGCCACCAGAAAGAGCCGAATGAGAGCACTGCAAACCGCTTCTAGCATGTACAAAATGGTAGCAACAACAGCAAGCGTCGAAGGAAATTTTGTAAGAAAATATTATTCTTTCATGAGTTTCCACTACACAGTCTCTTATGGCCATTTGTGTGGCAAAATAAATGGACACATTAAGTGAAACCAAAGAAAATGAAACGAGTAAAAAAATATGCTTCCACAATGCTATGTGACGAAAAAAGAAAATGAAAGGCGTTTTAGTGAGAGGAAATGAAAAGTGGAGCCCCCGAAAAATGAAAGCCGAGAAGTGAGAAAACTAGGTCAAGTTTGTTAAGAGCGTGGTGGGTGTCTTCACTTGAATGCAGCTACGTTCTTATCAGCTCCAAACGACGACTGTGGTTTTGTGCAGTTTGGTAAATGTATGAAAAGATTTAAGCGGAGAAATTTGCAGTAAGCAAAGCTACAAGAACGTGTTTAACACAATTTTACACTCATATATGTAAATTTCAGCCAGAGGCGTGAACTCTACAAAGCTATAGCTTTAGTTATACTCATGTAAACACAGTTGTTGTAATTTAGTACCCGTATCTGTATGTTAATTTATATAGAGACAGTTTGAGGCAAATAATATAGCAGTGTACACTGATTACCCTTACAAGATCTAGTAAATTTGTTTCACTTTGCCATCTTTGCTAACAAAAAATTTTCCTAGATTACTGACATAACATTTAATGCGGCGATAAGAACAGCGACATTGATCCTTTTTGCATTTTTCTTTTAACATTTCGTTTTTCTTTTTTCGCTAATCGCCACCACGTGTTTGGTGTTGGTCATATGAGCGCGTGAGTATTTTTGTTTTCCATGTCAAATAGATAAGAAGACTTGAAATTCTCCCTCGCCAAAAAGAACTATTATACATATAAGCCTCTTTATCTGTACAATTCAGTGAGAGGGGCGGACGAGGTTGTAAAAATGTACAAAACAATAAAATATTTATACAATTTAAAAATGGTGGGTGAGGTAACTAGCAGTAATCACATGCTGAATTGCACATAAAAAAAAAAAAAAAATAAAACATATATGAAGCTCTCAGTTGTAAAAGTTAGGAGCCATTCAAAATAAACCTACTCAGGCAGGGCTTGCTCAAGAGGACCTACTTTTTAGAATTCGTATTAGAAGACCTTTTAATAGCACTACCAAACGATGAGACGGTGAGTTTCCATTGGGCGTATCGGTGCTTGTGTGGAGAAAAAGTTAATTTTGAACTGTACCATTTCATTATTTCATGTAAATTTTTCGCTTCTAAGGGAAGAACGAAATATGGGCCTCTTATGCATTTAGTTATTTATTATACTTCTTTAAAAGTTAGCTTTTCACTGTCTAATAGACGGCCACCCTACTCTTATATTATAATTGTGAAAGTTTGTGAGTGAGCAAGTGAATATGTTTGCTGCTCGTTCATGGGAGCCGGACGTGTTTTAATGCAATTTGGCACAGAGTTAGCCTCTAACGCCTTAAATTATAGGATGTTTTCTCTAACAGAGTTGCCACCATTTAAAAATTTAGAATCAATTAATTAGTAAGTTGAATAAAATATCTTAATAAGGTGTGAGTCAAATGAAAGGCGTTCAAAAACGATTTATTTAGAAAACAGTTTTTAAGAGAGTGGCCACCCTTTATAAAGATAAAATCAATTTAATTTTAGTATTTGTCGAAATATTTAAGTGTGGGTTTTAAAGGAGAGAGGTCTAAGAAGACTTTATTTGCAAAATATTCTGAGGAGCATTGCCACTTGATGAAATATCAAATTAAATTTAATGCAATATTTATTATGATATGGAAGTCAAACGAAAAATTGTTAAGAAGGGTTTTGAATAGAGTTTCACCTGTTTAAGAAACTAATGGTGATTTCGTTTCTTCCAAAAAATTTGGCCCTTCGCCGGTGCGAAATATGTTTGATATTACACTCAACCCTGCAAAGAGGTATGTTTTTGCCTTCTTGTCGTTGCTTAGCTCACGCATTTCATAACAAATATTGTCGTTCTAAGCAACCATATAATTTTCAGGGCAACCATCTCCCTTGACAAAGCTACACAGGGCAGTGAATGGGCATTTAGCTTAGCACCAAGCACAATTGATCGCACGATATGAGTGGCTTGTTCATTGTAGAGTTCTCAAATAGAATTAATAATTCAAATCGTAAATTTTTACCCAATTTTTTACGATTTGAAGTTTTTGGAATATAAAGATTGCTCTAAGAAAGATAAAGCATCGCAGTGTATCGCGCCGCATCTGTTTGAGGCCACCTTAGCTCGCTGCACAAATGAATTTTTACGATGAAAGTTAGTGGTGAATGGCAGTTAATTTTAATTCAGCCACCGATTCCGTCTTAGAAATAATATAGAAGACCAAAAAAGTTTCGCAATTTAATTTGCATAATATTTTCTTAAAGAGAATATTTTCAAAAGCGTAATTACAGCTAATGAAGGTTGATTTCATCAAACCATATATTAAACATCTTCATATAGTACATGGATATATGTATGTAGGATAAGAACATCTGCCTACATATTTTGCATCCACCTGTATTGTATGTATTTGTTTTCATAAAATAGCATAATTAGCCATCTTGTTTTTGTTTGTACTCCATCAGCACGAGGCATTATCTAGCAGTTAATCGAATTAATTATAGCTTATGGTAAAGCTGGCAGCGTGCCGGTCAGCCGGATGAGCATAGCGAAGCAGCAGCTACATATGTCAATTCAAGATAAGCAGAGTGCGAACACCTACTGTTATTTGTTTTTTGTTTCCACATCAATTAACCAATTAAGTGCATATGTCGACGTTGATATTGACAGCAACAGTAGGAGCAATGAGATGAGCAAGGATATGCAATGTGAGCAGTGAAAAGTTACATATTTTACAGAGGCGTGGAAAATATGCACGTGGGTGTAGCCAAGTGCAAATGTTATAGGTAAATATTAAACACTTACGGCCATATTATTGACTTGTCGTTATTGCTTTTTATTTAACGGTTTAGTTATTCTGAGCCAATCTGAGCGCAAGCGAAATAACTGTTTTGTCAATTATTCACTATGCAATAGCGACGAATAACTTTACGGCAGAGAAATAAATATTTATTCCAAATATTATACAATTTTTTAATCGTTATTATCTTTTTGAATTTTTAAACACATGACCAATTTAACGTCAAGAACTTTGCCTGCTTCAAATCAAATAAGTACATTGATCAAAAAGATAAATATACCACAGTGTAGAGGAATAAATTCTGTACATAATTGTAGTGGGAGGTATTACGATGCGGCTTATCACTTTCGCGTAATCGATTGGTAAATTCAATGGTTTTTTTATGAAATAAAAGGAGGAAATAATGTTACTCATACGCCGTGTACGAGTATCCAAGCGTTTGATCAAAGGTAAAGGAACACGATAACAATTGATTACGCGATGGGGATTCGTCGTAGCGTAGTAAATACCTCTGCAGACATGTAGACAATGTCTTCCTTCACAATGTAGTATTTTTATGATTTTGATAAACGCATTTGATTTGCCATAGTCTGATATGAATTGTACAAGATTTGTTAGAATTTCATTAATTTAAAAATTCAAAAAAGAAAGAGCTCATTGTTACACCATTATTGGACTAGGGCTCGAAGTTGCGGAACGGTTGACAGTTAAAAAAGAAATTACTTTAAGAAAGGCCGTCAGCATTTTTAAAGAAACCAATCGAGAGAGATCGATCGGCCCATTTTTGGCAAAGTTATGTTTATTAAAAGAAGGACTTTTTTTTATAAATCGAGAACGTTAAAAAAATCGGGGAGGCTTCTCTGAATTAGTCGTATAGGGCTGCCAGACGTCATGGTTTTCCGGGATTTGTCTGCATTTAGACAAATTGTCCTGGTGTTCTGGTCCGCACTTAAATTGTCCTAGATTTTTAATGAAGGTCAATGCAGACACTCCTCTAATTTTTAACAGATTTTTCTATGAAAAATAGTTAAGCTTTCTGTCAAATTGATAACGAAATGTTTTTATTTGGTGAGTTTACCTTCTTTCTGTTTAGTTTATTTGGTTAGAATCTAAAGTTTTTTAGGCAAATGCCAAAAAAGTCCAAGTTCCTGATCAGGTACACGGCTGAGGGCCTTTCTTTCCATTCTCCTTCATTTTTTGTATCGAGTGGCACATATTGAAGGGCTTCTGCTTTCGCTACTAAAAAGGACCTTTCCAAAGGGCTTTTGTAGGACGCCTTCTGAAGAAGTTTTTTTTTTTAGTTTTTCTTAATTCATAAAAATCTTACTTCTTTAAGCAATTTATTTAAGGTTCATATCAGATAGTTTTACTTACGTTTAAAATGCCTATTGAATCTTATTTGGAATGCTAAGTAATATAAATATTTACTTAAGTACATGCGCGTAAATTGTAAATAGGAAACACCTTTCTAGGAAGCATACAGGCAAGCAATTTTTTCAGTCCTTGCTGGGTAAGCCTTTTAGAATGGCTTCACTTAAGACAGACTACCTAAATTATCTTCATGTTATGTATATACAAGATGGCAAAAATGGATCATGAAGCGCGTTGTAGCCGTCACGAGAAATTTGTTCTTTTATGATTAAAAAAAAATTCAGAACTTGGGCATTTCATCACCATCAATCATGCAGCTCTACGGATTGTGCCACAAAACTACATTGCTTTTATATAACAGAACCAAAGTAACTCTGCTTATAGGGAATATATTGGCACCACTTTATTTGTATCTTCGTTTATGATTTGGATGATTAGTGTCCTGGTCGAAGGGTTCAGGATTATGGCAGCCCTATGGTAGTATAACATAAAAAATTATGAAAAATATCGGAGATGCAAAAGCCAAAAAAGCCAAATGTTTTTAAGATATAATTTAGGTAAATTAAAACAAAACATGGTTACGCTTACTGTTATGCTTTTATGGAAATTTTTGCATATTTATTAAAAAAAAAGATACAAAAATCGTTAAACACAAGGTTAAGGTGAAACTAATTTACTTTTATTCATCTAGCAGCATTTACCGAAAGTCTAAGTGAGCAAATGTGCGTCGCAAACTCGCATCTCCTTTGCCAAACATAATATTCAATAATTACAAAAAAAAAAACATGTTTCGACACGCAGAAATCACAAAACTTTGTGTTTGCATTCCACCACTCATTTTGCTTGTGTCTTCTGCCTCTCCATATCCTTTTTCCCACAAACTCTTCATATTGCTTCTGTTTCCTTTTGAAGTAATATCTTGTTTTTCACATTAAATCGCTTCAACGTCAGCTGTGAAACGCCCCACGTCCAAGCCCAAGCATTTTATACATATGGGTTTTTTGTTCTTTAGCAATCAGTTAAGAAAGTATTTACATAGATGCGCAACAAGAAAAATATTGTAAACATGTTCTTGAATATTGATAGCACTTGTTTATTTCTTAGTTTGACGTATCTATGTATATCTTTATAAATAAAATAAAACTTAGCAGGTCCAAAGTGAGTATGGATTTAGGAGACAATTTATCATTTGGCTTCAAGATATTTACATACAAATAAAACACAAAATCTTTAAGAAAGCAAAAATATTATAGATGACATCATAGTAAACAAAGATTAAATTATTTTTCTTCACCTAACCTCTTTGTTGCCTCCAATGCTCTTAGTTCGCCCGTGTTGCCTTCACAAAAAGACTTTCAAACTATTCATGCCAGGCATATACTATAGAGTATTCCTTCCCTGCGCTCCTGATTCGACCTTAATTTTCTACTGTTTACTTTGCTTTGTACTCACAGAGTATTGGATTTCAGGCTTTCATTACATCTGCATACTTAGCAATATGTATGCATTCATACTTACATATATAACATTTTTCATATTGTTTGCATTTGATGCTCTTTCCTCTTGTTTCCCCCTCATATTTGTGTGTATCGCATCGCATACATTTCAATCGGCGCTGGCATAAGGTCGAAATCGCGAAAATGATAAATTATTTCTTTTATTCAACATTTCTCAAACAAATAACTCTGTAGATTGGGGTGTGGGAAAGTTATATACATAAGCGCGGAAGGATGTACTTATGCACAAGTAAATGTGCTTATGCACAAAAAAAAAGATAACAGAGTCAATGTAAGTCGAAACTCTTGGTGATTATTTATGTATGTAAAGCTGATAAGAAGTGCTGTTTTGAATGTATGGCAGAAAAAAAAACTGCGGAGAAGAAATTCCACGCATTCTTTAGCAAAGTAAATTGATTTATCCAGGCACTCGTAAGTATGCTACAACAAGTACATATATTAAGCTTAAAGTGGTTATTATCAGTGAAAGTGGAATATTTCCTTTTCCATTGTATAATAATATGTGCTGAAATATTGCAAAACTCAAACTCAAAATATGCCTAGGT
>NW_016173658.1:9043-11700 GCF_001687245.7 Rhagoletis zephyria
CTGATCATTTATGTATACATTTGTCTATATCTATCTCGATTCGTTTTGGCTGTTACAAACAACCGTTATGTGAACAAAATTAATATACCCTTGTGCACAAGTGCGCTCGGGTATAAAAACGATATGTCCGAAAAATTCCGAATATCCAGAAAAATTGGGAAAATGTCTGAACGTAATCTGGTAATTTACACAAGAAATACTTAAAAAATCAGGACGTATTGCGAAAAATATCGAAAAAGTCTTGAAAGTTACGAATTGGTTTCGAAACGCCCCAAAAACTTTAAAAGAAAATCAAGAAAAAGTCTATGAATTCATTAAAAATTAAGAAAAACTTTCGCAAACCTCCAGTAAATCGAAAAATTCCGAAAGTCTTGAAAGAATAGGTAAAATCTTAGAATACATTGAAATAAAATTTTAGAGACGTTCTGTAGAGATCCCAAAAAACAATCTAATTAAAAACCTAGACGTCTGAAAAGTATCCCGAATTAAAAAAAAAAAATCCTAAAAATCGCGAAAATTTCAAAAAAAAAATTTCAAAAAATCCGAGGGTTCGCAAAAATATTGAAAACAAGCAAAAAAACTTAAAAAGTGTGCAGTTTATTTAAAATATTAAAACAAAGTCAAAAAGTATCGAAAAATCCTGAAATTCCCTAAAAAAATTCCGAAAACTTTTATAAATAATCTCAGGAACTACTATGCAAGACTGCTCTTCACTCAGAAACGGCTGCATGGTTTTAGATAACATATGTCACTCGGATCTGTTATAACTCTGACTAACATTTTGCATATTTTTTAAGTTTTTGAAATTCAATTTTGGCCGTTTTAACGTCACGCAGGTTCACTAGTAATTTTTGGTTTTGCTCTCGGCGAAGGCTACGCGATAAAAAAGTTATAATGGTGCGTTACATTGTTGATGATCCCTTATAATCTTTTCAGTTCGATCCGTCTTTTTTGAATATCCCGATAATCCGTATATTCGAACTATGGGAATATTTACCGGATAAAAAAATCCGATGGCAAAAGGGAACCGATATATGGATTTTATCCGTTGGCCCGAATATCCGAACGCATATCCTGACAGCCGAATACGCGAATTATCCCAGCCCCGTTGTTTAATAAGTTGAAGATAATCTTTTATTAAAAACTCATGAATTCTACATATATGTTTGTCCAAATATTGCAGCACAGTGTAATCTTATTATCATTCAAGCCAACTTAAAAAGGGTTCAATTATCTTTAGAAACATTTTCATTGTGCTGAGTTAAAGTATTCGCATACACATAATTTACTTTATTTACTAAACATCTCAATCGTATTAATGCTTCCTTCAGGCAACATGCGCACATGATTAGGCACGCAGAAAAGTGGATAAATAAAGGAATTGGCGAATTTGGGTTACGAGTAAATATATTTACGACATTTTATTCGTTTGGTGAAATAAAACAATGCGACAGTAAAAACCCAAAATATCACTTAAAATATTTTTTTGGTCAAGGTCAGCTTTGGGCCAAATACAATAAACTGATAACTTCTTTTTCTTCCTATTCGGCATGAAAAGCGTTTGTCACTTTGGGTCGAAATTGATAGCATGCAAAACAAAAAGTTTCTTCGGCATAAATACGCAATTCGCAAGTACAGAAAATTGTCAGAGATGCGTAAAATGTGGCACGTTCACCAAATAAATTGCCCTTAAAACGTGCGCACATATGTACTTATGTATGTTCTATGAGAGAAGTAAGGAAATAACAAGCACCATAAGTCAGTTAGCCTTCTTTCGCCATATTTTCGCTTGTATTTGCTTGCATTTAACTGGGTGGAACGGTTGTAAATAAATACTTGTATAACACAAACATATAAGAATGTATGCAGGGTTATAACTTTTCTAGGAAGCAGTAAAGCAGCATCAATAAACTGATATTTGCGACATAAGAAAATTACGCAAAAATGTGCAGCACGCTATTGAACCCATAAAATTGCTATAGCTTCATTGAAGCCATAATTTGGTGAACAATATTTTGCCAACCTCTGTTTGATTGCGGTCGCAATACTGTGTATGTCTACAGATTAGTCCACCGGCTCTTAGTAACAATCCTGACCATCTCTATGCCTTATGCGAGCAGCAGTCCCGTAGAAGAAACTATGCTTGAACTCAGTGCCCCCAGTCTTGTAGCAAATACTTTTCATCCCGCGTTTTTTCGCTTCTTCGTTTTCTTAGTACCAATGTGCGTTGATACGCAGCATATTTGGATTGACCGACATTCACAATAAAATCTAAATCTTTTAACTTTGCTCCTAAAAATGATCACGCCCATTTCTAGAAGATTCGTCGATTAGAAAACAAGAAAACAAAAATCTGCCGGAACAAATATTTTTACTGAATGAATATTCTACCGGAATCAACAAGAAAATCTATGCTCATTTTTACAAAAACACGATTTTTGACATCTCTTTTTGGATGATCGAATCTTTTGTTTCCTACAATACCATTTAGTTGTCTGTACTTTCTCCTTCTTACACATACATACATATGTATGTATTTATGCCTGTATGCAAAGGAGTTGCAGATTAATATAAATTTATTGCAGTACTAAAATATAGCACCACGTACCCACTGCCAACATCACACCCCTTAAATCACAGTTTGCCGCAAATCACTC
>NW_016173659.1:0-342 GCF_001687245.7 Rhagoletis zephyria
GGAGTTTCAACCCACTGCAAGCGAAGTTTATTTTAATTTAAGTTTAAGTCAATTTATTTCAAACACTTACGGTATAGAATTTATCTCTGTTAATGTGAGGCAACTCATAGAAAGTCATATAACCGTGACCAAAAACGACCCACATCATTGAGAAACAACGCAATCCGTTGAGACATTGTATAACATTGGGATTATTGGTTTGTTTGACAGTGAATATCTTTGGCGCATTAGTGAGTACGGAGAAAGCGACAAAAAGTGGCTTCTTGGGTTCTGTAATGAATGTAAATTATTTGTGGATGAGGCAATACAACATACGCCCACTCCTAGTCATTGATCATCAGG
>NW_016173659.1:7970-11699 GCF_001687245.7 Rhagoletis zephyria
CCGGACATGAAGAAGAAAGTGTCCACACAAAGTGTGGCATTTTGCACCAACATAGAGTAGGGAGTTTCAACCCACTGCAAGCGAAGTTTATTTTAATTTAAGTTTAAGTTAATTTATTTCAAACACTTACGGTATAGAATTTATCTCTGTTAATGTGAGGCAACTCATAGAATGTCATATAACCGTGACCAAAAACGACCCACATCATTGAGAAACAACGCAAGCCGTTGAGACATTGTATAACATTGGGATTATTTGATTGTTTGACAGTGAATATCTTTGGCGCATTAGTGAGTACGGAGAAAGCGACAAAAAGTGGCTTCTTGGGTTCTGTAATGAATGTAAGTTATTTGTGGATGAGGCAATACTATGTTTTCCTTTTGTTTGTTTGAAATTCATTAATTTTTTTTTATAAAAATATAGCATATTCTACGTGTAAATCCGATTTAAAAATTTTATACAAATTTAAAAAACATGTCAACAATCCCATGCTATAATGACTTGCAGTGCATGAGTTAATAATGGTTTTAGAAAAATTTCAGGTATGCAGTTTTGTAGCCCACGCAATTTTAGTGTAACAAAGTGCAAGTTTAAAGTGACTAAAAAATACCGTTGATTTTTTTTTGTTGACAGGATCACACATTTTCTTCCATGAAAAGTATGATTGACAAAAGTTTTAAATGGACGAAAATATGCAGCTCTGTCAACAAAAAAAAAATTGTTTAAAAATCAACGGTATTTTGTAGCCACTTTAAGCTCGCACCTAACTATACCAAAATTGTATGGACTACAAAACTGCATACCCAAAATTTTTCTAAAAATATGATTAACTCATGCACTGCAATAAAATAATAAATAAAATTTTCTTTTAATTTTATTTTTTTTTATTTCATTTATATTTTAGTAACTTATTTATCGTTAAATTTTTTTAATTTTATTGTTTTAAAAACCTATCTTATGTATTTTTTGTTTTTCAATTTAATGTCCTTTTAATTTTTAGATTTTATTGTTTTAAAAAGAAAAATATTTTTATGATTTAATTTAATTTTTTGATTTTTTTTTTGTCTTTTTAATAACATTTTTTATTTAACATCCCTAAATTTTTTATATTTAATTGTTTGTAAAAGGAAAATATGTTTTTAATGTCATTTAATATTCAGAAACTTATATTATTTTTTCGTTTTATAATTGAATTTTTGAAATTTAAAAAAAGGTTTTATCACGTAACTTAATTTTCATGGACTTATATTACTTTTTTATTTCATTTAATTTTAATTTGTAGTTATGCCTAAACGACAAACAGAATAACAGGAGGTCGCTAACCAGGAGAGCAGATCTTTCTACTAGTATTTCCAAAGAAAGAAAAGAGCTTTGAGATAGCAATGGCATTGTCTTACGGAAGACTTTTGTTTTTCGAAATACTGTAGTGAGTCGAAAGATGGTTGCCAGAATAGCCTTGCTAATGAATATTTTTGTCAAGAATATTTTTAATTCCAAATTTTGGCATTTAATACCCAGTGTAAATGCAGCATTATAAGCTTTTACTTACCATTATTTTTCGTTTTTATGTAATCGTAAACACTGCTAGCTATCATACAGAATACAATGAAACTGAAGAAAACACTGGAAAATATTTCAAGTATATGCATTACCAATTAGAGCCTGTAATAAATAATTATATAATTGATTAGCTCACTCACATGGCGAAGATATCGATCGCTCGAAATTTAACGGGCTCTTCATATTTGCAATATTTTTCTTGCATCATCGTTGAAGTGATGCCAGCATCATAGTACTTATTCATTACGCCAGTCAAGATTTTATTACCCAATTCAGCTGAACATGAACTTGGTATACAAACACCTAATTCAAATGTCTCTGGCTTTGAATATTTGTAGCTGATCCTAGCTGGACTACGTACTTGACGTGGTTTAATCTCGTCCATATATTTTTTGATTGGCACGCGTGCCAAACAATATTGACCGCGTAATACATCATCCGTACTGAATTCCCAAGAAGCAGCTAAACATTCTTCATAGGCGCCGAAGCTCAGTGCGTGACCCCACATCAAACCGACGGGTAGACGGCCCCATGTGTCGGGAACTGTAATAAAAATTGAGTTAGTTGAATTGAGTTGGCATATGTCGACAAAACATATTTTACCGTCAAAGAGAAAAAAGTTATAATTCGAATGAAATATTAAAATATTTTATCGCTATTAACAGCCTTTTAAATGGCTCTGTTTTTGCTTTCTTTCAAATAAAAGTTATTGCTCTGGCAAATTTCCACAAATCCTATAATGCTTTTCATGATAATTTTTGCCATTTTGTAGATGCATAAGCTAGAGATAATTTAGGTAGACTGTCTGAAGTGAAGCCATTCTAATAGAATTATCCAATAAGGACTGAAAACAGTGCTTCCCTGCATGCTTCCTAGAAAGGGGTTTCCTATTTACAATTTACGCGAATGTACTTAAGTATATGTTTTTATAATTTAGCATTATAAATAGGATTCAATAAGCACTTTATGTCTCAATAAAACTTATTTGCTCTGAACCTTAAATACTTAAATTCCTTAAAGAAGTATGATTTTTATGAAATAAAAACAGCTTTAAAAGAACTTCTTCGAAAGGCCTTCCCTATAAAAGCCTTTCTGGAAGCTCTCATTTGGGTAGCGAAAGCAGAAGCCCACTTCACACTATGCCACTCTGTACAAAAAAGGAAGGAGAAAGGATTCTCCACTACTAATGACAGAAACCTTAACCTATTTTTCAAAGCAAAAAATCTGCTAAAAATTAGATGGGTGTCCGCATTGATCTTCAATAAAAAACCAGGACAAATTAAGTGTGGACCAGGACGCCACGACAATTTGTTTAAATCAGGACAAATCTTGGAAAACCATGATGTCTGGCAGCCCTAGTGTATTGGAGAAAACTATGAAGCACTAGGTCTATGGATTTGGTCTTTTTTGAACTGAGAAAGGTATGCAATAAACTTTTTAAAAAGTTTCAAGCATATATTATTTTGTATATTGTATTTTTTTTTAATTCATTGCGTTCTGTTTGTAGGTCAAGAAAAGAAAAAAATCAAAAATTTGACTTATGTGTTTTTTTTTACCTTAAAAACTAAAATGTATTTTTTAGCTTTTGTGACCATGACAATGGATTCATTGATGCAAGAACAGCAAAAATATGTGTTTGAAGCTTTTTAAAAAGTTCATTGCTTTGAAAGACTTCCATTTTTGAAGGTCAAGGTAATATTTTTATCTAGCGAGACTATTTTTTCTGTAAACGCTTTCAAATACCGTTACAGATATTCCGCTGTTTGTTCTTTTATTAATGCCGAGTGATTAGAATGGTTTAGAGGATTTCCAACTAAATACACTGATAATAAATATTAAATCTGCAGCTTAGACTTTGTTGTTTTTTTTTAAATTTTTCCTAATAAACAAATCGTGGTACAAAGTTCAATAACACTACTGACATTTATTTACTTTATTATTTTATTAATAATAAAAGTCCATTTTGCACTTATCAACCGAAAACCTTTTGAACTTTGCCAACTTGTATAAAAAAAAGTACTCTTTTCCATGTGTATGTATGTATTTAGGTATGTTAAATTGTTATTGTTAACTAAATTATATATATTGGCAGTCCGACTTGCATATATTTGCGATTAGATTATAATACATATCATTTCAATCATAAGTTTTTATGAGTATTTATGACTC
>NW_016173660.1:0-11698 GCF_001687245.7 Rhagoletis zephyria
GCGGTGGGTAAAAGAAAAAAGAAGAGACAAAGGCAAAGTTAAATAAAATACAGCAGAGCAGAACAACACCAAGACACACATACACACACACACACAGAGGGAATATGGGGAGTTGTGGTCGCTCAAGTAGCGAATGTGGGGTTGCATACTCGTTTTTTTGTAACAGCAATTTCATGTAGTAAGTGTGTACAACTGCGAGCAGTATACTGGAAGCAGTCCCGGCTAACCAAAAGGATTCTAAAAGACTCTTCTATGAGCTATAAATCTTCTTTGCCTCATAAAAGAGCTCTTTTTGGAGCCCTAAATGAGCGATTTTTCTTTCTACGCGGGCACGATAAATGGAGTCTTAAAAATGACTCCAAAAGCACTCCAAAACCGATGAATTCGGTGCATTTTATGACTCTTTTGCAGTGAATTTCGAAGCTTTTTGGAGTAATATTTGAACGTTTTCTAGGACTCTTTTTTATGGTTTACTGGAGTCTTTTTGGAGTCATTATCTAGAATTTCGTAATAGTTTTTTAATGTTTTTAACCCCCTTTTAATAGAAATAACCCATCTTCTGTTCTATTTAAATTTATTTTTTTTATATTATAGGTTTTTAACATATAAATAATTTTAATTAATAATAAAAATTCTAAATATATATACTAAATACATCCATTCATACGTTTACAACTTCAAAATGCAAAAATTGAGCTTTCATATCAATCCCAGAGTGCTAAATATTCCAAGGAAAATATATATTTTCCTAGTAGTGATTTTAACGCTTTCATTTTTAGTTTTTCGTCCCGCTAGATTCTCCACTGTGATTCAGACCACTGTGTGCGAGTATGCACGATGACGACTGCCATGTACGATATGGCATATGAGTAACATTATTTCCAGTCCCTATTCATACAAAAAATTATTGCACATTTTCATTTGACCACAACTAGATTAATTCTCCATAGATTTTCATCGTTTACAGCTTGGTTTTTTTTTGCAAAAAAACAGGCTTTAATATAACTGAAAAAATTGCGAAAGTTTTTCTATTTTTTCCTTGTTAAAGTTTGAACATTTCAAAACTTCGCATTTTTCCTACATTTTTATTATTTAATTTTTTTTTTAATGTTGTTGCTATTCTTTTGAGGACTTTTGTAATAAAATTAATCTCTAAAAAGCCAAATAAGGAAAAAAAATTGGCAATCGCTCGAACCGAGGATCGAACCTGGGTAATACGGAACGGTAGTACGTATCTTTCGCGAGCAGAAGTCCACGCATCTGGGGAAAGTATGTTGAAAAATTCACTCATTTGCATCCAATTCAGTGCAGTATTTACAGTAAGCGTCTTCTGGGTAGCAACCGAACATCCGTCCGGAATCGGGCTAATGTGCGTTAGGCAAGGGACCCGCCTCGTAAAAGAAACGCCCAAGAAAAGAAAAGTAAAGCCTCGCATAAGACGACGCAACTGACCCTTCAAAGTAGAATTTTGCGACAAAATTCTTTCGAAAACGGTTTGCATTTTCTTTTTACCCTTTCTCAAAAAAAAAAAAAAAACAAAACTGTTTCAATTTATGATGGAGCTTCTTATTGCAACAATGCAGCCAGCCATCTTTACAGTTTTATATTCATCCAATACAATCTATTTTTAAACACATTGCCCCTATTTTGTTGCCCGCAACTGTATATAAAAAAAAAATATGCAACAAATATATGCTTGGCCACTGCTATAGATGAGATCATTTGTTTCTTCATTTTAATTTGGCTACCTCTCCCCAGCCCAAGCCAAGTCAATTGACTTTTTGGTAGAAAAAAAAAAACGATAAAAAAGAAGAAACATTTTTTGCCACCCCACAACTTTTTGCCTTAAACGTGTTAATAAGACGTGCAATTGTTTGTAATTTTATTGCCAATTTGGTAGTAATTTATTTTTGCAGTTGTGCTCAACTAATCGCTAATCAACAAGCAGCGCTCAGCTCGAACAGTCAGCAGTCACAGCAGTCAACAGTGAGCCAGCAATGCAAAAAACTACGCCACCGGTGGCTGTTCGACCGCCGACTTGCAAGCCGACTAATTTGTTCTTGTTGCTGCTTTTGCGCTTTTTGGCCAACAGCAACAATGGTGCATAAGGAGCGAAAACGACAACAACACTGCAGCAATCATGATTCACGGTGCTATTAACTTTTACAACAGCGCCGGCAAAAAAAAAAGAGTTGCATGCAGCAGGCAACGCCGAGAAGTGCTGTGTGTGCGCAAGCGTGCAGGTGCTTCGCCGCCACCGCTTGCCACACATATCAACAACATTTGCCAACAATTGTTGTTTAACACGAATTTCGTTGATTTCGCATTGTTACGATTTTACAAAATACGTGTATCTATTTATTTCACATTTTGTATTTGTACTCGTTGCATTTTATTGGTTAAATGAGGCAGGTGTTAACAGTTGCGCCGCCAGCTGTAGCTGTAGCGGCACATTTGGGCTTGTGGGTGTGGCGCAGGCTCCTATGAAAGCTCCAGTCAGCGACCAGCAGCCACTTTGGCCAATAGCTCTTACGCTCGCTTAACGTCCGCTTTGCCAGCTTGCTAGCTTGCTTACTTACCGTCTTACCTCGCTGCGCTGCGCTGCGCTGTGCGCCCTCGCCGTTCGCAGTGCGGCCTTTCTGTCAGCCTGTCAATTTCCTTGAGTGAGTAAACAATTTTGTGGTGACTAATCGATTACGTTAAGATAATTAACGGAAATTTGCTGAAATTTGTTATTTAAAAATGTTTGAAATCGGTGTGTGTATGTGTGTGTGTATGTTCAATTGACGGCGTTTGGCATTTGAAATTGATAGTTTGACTTAAGTGGCGTTGAAGTAATTTTATGCTGTCGCGCATTAATAACTGCGCGTTCTATGATCGAAAAAAAAAAATATTAATTGAATGTAAATATTTGGTGGATTGATGGTGGACGAGTGAACGTTGTCTATGTATGAGCTGAAGGCACTTTGTTTTGAGAAATTTTGGTAATTTTCTAGAAAATTATGGAAAAAGATATAAAAGGTAGACTGAAACATTTCGATATTTTGAATGACTAAGTTAAAGTGGCAAATAAAAGAAATCTATAGAAATTGTATGGAAAATTGACATCACATAAAAGAGGGCTAGAAAAAAATTTTTGCTCCAAAATTTACCTAAACATGGTTGTCACCTAATCAAACACAATATAAACGAAAAATATTTTAGGAACAGAAGGTAGCTATCTTAGAAATTAAACTTTGTTAAATACCTATTGGAAATACTGTACTGTGTATGTTTTTAAATTGGGCAAGATACCAGAAGGGTTGATTCCTATATCCTATATGTTTGTGTAAGCTTGATTTCTTTCATCCTTAAGACTGTAGAAAGACTGTTGGCCCTTCAATAGTTCCAAAATTAGTTTATCTCCATTCTCCCACCTACTCAGTTTCCTATGTATGTCAAAGCGAAATCAAAGAACACGGCTACACAGTATCTAATAGGTAGATCGAAAACGCCTTCAAGTTTTGAAATTATACTCTGTAAGCTTTCGATAAAACTGTAAATGCAGGCACAAATTCTTCAACTATTGGTTGGATCGACGATATGCATTTTCAGCGCCTCACATCGTTTTATTCACGTGATGATTGGAGCCATGCAAGGCAGCCTTATAGTGAAGCTTCCTTTCTCCCTCCTTTTGACCTCTGCTGATAGACAACCACCTACGTAAGCAGAATACGGAGTAAGCTTACGATGCCGTTGGGTATTTACGCATATCACTTGGCCGTTTAAAAGAATGTCTCTGCTTCGATCGCCATTAAGGGAACACTGCTTCAATACTGTAACGAGTGCAAATATCTAAATACCAATAAGGGTAAAAAAGAGAGCAACTAACATTTTCATAAAACTCCACTAAAGCTATACCCACATACTCCGAGTCTGCAGAAGGCAGCATCGAACAACTTTGGCTCAGAGTTCAACCAACATCCATCGTGAACGAAAAGCTTCAGCTGCCTAGAGAGAATCGCGTAACTCCGACGCTACTTAGGTCTGCATACTGTAATCTACTTAACTCCTCAGACTCGATTCCGACAAAGCCAATACATGCCACCTTGCGAAGGCATCGCAAATGACATTGATCACTTATTCGCTCGCCCCTTATACAAGGTTGGCTGTTAGAGCTCGACTGAAATAAATCGATGGTCCACGATGTTCTTGGCTGTCATATTAGTTGTCTTAATCTGCGCCAAGGATTCTCAACTGTTTTTTGGGCCTCAGCTGATCGTTTTCGATACTCATTTCACTGTTTAGGCCTTCGACAATGAAAGGTTTTGGATATGTGACAGTTAAATATAATAGATAGCTATAACCGATTATGTTTTCACTTGTTGGCCTCAATAAGAGAGTTAGAACGCGGGGACTGTGTAGCCAGTAGTGTCACTTGTTCTGTGAAATCTAGTTTTTGATGTAAATGTTGTCTGCGCTCGGCACGACTAAGATTAAGATTTAGATTGAGACTAAGATTGGTATTAAGGTAAAATTGATATTGAGAATGAGATTGAGATTTAGATTAAGATAAGGATTGAGATTAAGATTAGATAACATTAAGATTGAGATTAAGATTAATATTAAGATTGAGATTGAGATAAAGATTTAGATTAAGATTGAGATTAAGATTTAGATTAATATTGATATTTAGATTTGGTTTGACATTTAGATTAAGATTAAGATTAAAATTGAAATTGAGATTGAGATTAGGATTTGGATTAAGATTAATATTAAGATTAAAATTAAGATTAAGATCGATGTTTAGATTTAGTTTGAGATTTGGATAAGGATTAAAATTAGGATTAGGATTAAGATTAAAACTAAGATTAAGATTGAGATTGACCAACCTAAATATGTGAAATACTTATTGCCGGTCTAGAGGAAATCCTATTTTTTTCTTCTCTTTCATTTTTCGTATTAAAAAAATTGTTCGCTTAAATTGCTATCGTGGAACTGGCTATTAGAAAGATGTAAGTTTTAATTAGGACACATTTTTGAACAAAGCACTTTATTTTAGATAGAGTTGCCAACAAAAAAAATTATTTGTTGTATCATAACACAAGAGCCAGTCAAGACAACGAATTTCAGGGATTAATTTAAGAGTTAATTTTTTACTACTTACTGATTATTTCAAATACTCACTTTTCTCGACTACATAAAATGCATTATTTTTAAAAAATAATGCTTATCTATACCATATACTTCACAATTACTTTTCATATGAATGTCTATAAAATTGCTGGCAGTCAAAGATAATGTCTTTATTGCGAAAGCGCCGGCTATAAAAGAAAAACAACAACTCCCCACTCAGCATGATTTTGCTAAGCGATTAATTGATCCGATTAAAGCTGCTTAATGAACTGAAATTTGTAGATATAGATATGTATAGGTTTATAGATCGATTAGGCGATTAAAAAACTTTACGAAACATAAAAAAATTAGCGTTGCAAAATACGAGTATAAAACTCCGTAGCATAGCGCTAAGTCAATATAAACTCGAATATGTATGTACATGCAAAAATAAAAAAGATTACACACACTAGAAATGTAACAATCTCCAGCGTTACGCGGTGATTACACCAACCAAATCTAGCTGGCGCATGGCTAAGCCAGCAACGCATAGGCCGTCGCAAATATAGTGAGTTTTATTAAAAAAAAAACAAATAAATAAAATGCAACCAAAATGCGTTTGTTGTTTCGGAAATTTTCACTACAAATATCTATTTATGCACTCACACATATGTATGTGTGTACATTAGGGTGGTAAAAAAAAAAAGTAAAGTCGGAATTTCAATCCCCTCACCCCTAGGATTGTTCTATACAAAAAAAAAATACACCCCAATTTTTTTTTTTTTTATTTGGAAATCAAAAAATATTTAGAGGTCGCTCAAAGCAATCAAAGTTTATCGTGGAATTCTTGAAAATCAATACGTATTTTTATATCGGAAAACTATGGTTCTTCCAATATAATAATACCGAATTGGTTATTTGAACATTTTTAGTATAAACTATTTTTATAGGTCCCACAAAAACCCAAAAAAATGCAATGGGAAGATCCATTAAAAATCGTGAGTAATAAAAACTTTTAAAATAAACGATAAAATACATAAATATATAAAACATGTATGTGGGCAACTTTGAGCGCTTAGATCGACCTCTAAATATATTTTGATTTCGAAGTAAAAAAAACACAGGGATATATATTTTCGATATAGAAAAATCCTAGGGTGTGAGAGCATTAAAATTCGGACGTTAGTTTTTCCCATGCATTTTTGGACTACCCTAATCTACATACATATGTATACGCTTAGCCGCATGCCTTTTGCTGATCATAAATTCATGCTGCTTTACGGTTTTCAATTAGCTGCGACACGATGCTCATCGACTGATCAACGCTTTATAATACGCAGGCACCTAAAATGGGAATTTCTTTACATAGATATTCAACACAAATCTATATACATAGTATATACATACATATCTGTATACATAAGTATATACGAGTATACTTACTTCAATGTAAACCCCTTTTTGGCGGCTTTGGTGTCTTAAACAAAAATAGCCAATTTGTATGTATGTAAATATTTGTAACTTGACCTAAAAATGCGGTGCTTCAAAAAATGGAACAACCGCTTAGATATCCGCGTATAAATACACATACATATACAAACGGGCATTACAGTGTATTTTATCTAGGGGCTAGCCTATTCACAATCTTCACAGCACGCTATTAACATCGAAGCGAACTTATTCAAATGAGTTACATACATACATATTTACACTACATATGTACATATGTATATACACTCAAGCAAACGTATACACAAAGAAATATCTATGTATGCTCTCCATTTGGTTAGCTAGTCAACTGGTCAGCTGGTTGGTTTAACCGCTTGTCAGGCGCATTAGTCCCACGCACTTCGCCGGCTGCTACTTACATACATACATACGTATGTACACTTGACAAATAGTAGGACAAAACACAAAAGCTTTGTCACAAAAGCCATGTGTAAGAGAATAGCGACTTCTGTTTGTTGGGCGTTGTGTGTCCCACTGTGTCTCTTTGGCCCGTATATGCTACTCAGTATTTGTTGTACTTATTTAAATAATAAATTAATTAACTGCCTAATTAATTCAATAGCAAAATGTGAGATCCAATAGTTTGCCTTAGGCAGCTGTTAATCGCCTCCACTATTTCTGATATCTTTTGCGCTGACTGTTGTTTCGCTTTCAGCGCGCGCTGTTGTCAATGCTGGCCTGAGCCGCTGATGGTCGCCGTGTGGGCTTAAGCTCATAATTTACACTAAATTATCATTTGTTTCTTAATAATCTGATGCCACGCTTAGCCAGTATCAGGTTTTTTTTTGTTTAGCAAAGCTTACAAATGATAATGAATGGGTAAATATTTTAGCTTACTTCAAGATCAAATATCTTTTTTACTTACTTTTATTTTGGTTCGTTGAAAAGTTGATACATACCTGCATCCATCTGTACGTGCTTCGTCTAACAAAAAAATTCATTTCGGAATCGAATTTAAACTTAATTATAACAAAAATTTTTAATAAACTTTTGATTTATTACCGCTATTTTGAGGGAAAAATGCCGATTATCTCCATTTTTAAGTAAAAAATTAAAAAAAAAATATATATCTCTGATACCGAAGCAGCAAGTTGTTTTAATTAAAAAAAAATAATTAACGTATAAATTTGCCTTTGCACCTGAAACAACCTGGAAGGTGTTGAATAAGTGCTTAAAATGTCCATAAAAATCCCGAAAAAATTCCAGAGGAATGCGAAAATAATCTCAAAAACGGAAAAATCCCAAAAACATCCGCAAAATCTGAAAAAATCTCATTTGTTTATCCATGCCGAAATAATAAAAACATAAAATATATGTTATTTTTCTATCTGTACAAAAAATCAATGGACGAAAAATAATTGGAATTTCTGACTAAAATATAAAAACAAAAGTCGACATTATAAAATCCACCTGTTCTACAATGAAAGAGTGCTAACGGTACCTTCGATAAAGTGTTGCGAATTTTTTTTATGATTTTTTTTATTTATTTACAATCTCTGCTCTCTAAATTTGATGGCTTAACGATGGATACAAAATAGATTGTAAAGCTGACTTCGCTCCGATTGTGGTTTAAAGTTTTTCTACTGAATATAAAATTGCTAAAATTAAACAGAATGGTTCAACTGAAAATTTGGTTCGGAAGAGGCTAATCCAACTAAGTATCTCGCATTTTGGTATTGAGCTGCTATGACGAAAATTTCAAAAGTGGCCGAAATCACTGTAAAACGGAAATTACTTTCGAAATTGTGGAAAGGCTACCCACGTAGACGACGACGACCGGGTTACAGTGGATGAGAGCCAAAAATGGATAAGAGCCAAAGGAGCTGTAATTACTTGGGACCAGGAGGCAGGAAAATGGAACACTGAAGCATCTCTTATGCTTATGTCCGGCGCTATCAAAAACACGACCTGTGGGGGATGCTAGGTTTGGAAACTAGACCATTTCTCCAGAGTGAAACTCTAGGCAATAACTTAGATTACCTAAAAACGTTGGCATTTTAATTTCACAAATTTATACATGTGCAGAAGTACATATATTTACACCAGGGCTGCTATCTCCAATTCCATTCGAACAACATAGTCGAAAATATTTTTTAAATAACACAAGTCCAATTTTTTGATTTAATACGTACATATGTAAGTTTACTTGCAACTATGAATATATGTTTTTCTTGGAAAGAGATACACATCTACATATCTACAATCGCATTTAATGCTCAAGATAATCATAAATTAAAAACATAAACAGTGCATAGCACCATTGCACCTAACTAAATATGTAGAGAGATACAACCTATGCAGTTATGAGAGAATTCATATTGTCAAGAGATAAAGTTGGCTTCATGTATGCGTATACATACGCAAGCACATATGTATGTATGCAGTGTGACTACCCTGCAGGGAAAAGCCCAAGCAGTCAGTAAATATTCCAGTAGATCAACTGGTGCGCATTGACTAGTTTTTAACTGGCCTGGTATGAGCTCGAAAACTTTGAACAATTAAAAATTTTACATAAAAAATGTAATATCATTGTAAAACAAAAAACGATAAAAATATATCTGAAAAAAAATTAACTAATTAAAAAATCCTTGTATGCGATGAAACTATTTCTCTAACTGGCAATGCCAAGGCAGGCTAAGTATCATTTTAACTGCCAAGAATGCACTAGTATTTCTGCTGCTTGGTCTGATGCAACAATTGACAATTGACAATTGAAATTTCGTATGATGAAAGGAGTCCTCAATAAAAAAAATATCATACATCGCCTTCGGTTTTAATGTCAGATGAAGCTCAAATAACCTTTTTTAAATTTTTTTATAAGTTTTGGCTAATAGCTCAATCAATATATAGACACCAAAAATCATTGTGAAAGTTTGCCAACAAAATCCAAAATGGAGTCACATAAAAATTGCCAAAACCGTTAAAGAATCTCGTCAAACTCTGACTCGGGTTTTGAAAGACTTGAATGAGAATCTTAATATTGATCAAAAACTGGGATCTGGGGGAAAATGTGGATCAACAGATCTGAACAGAGCTAAACGTGAAACTGAAATCAGTTTTCAAAAATTCAAAATTTTACCTAAGGAGGCTAATTCGCCAAACCGACTAAGACCAGTGGAACGCTGTTGTACTCTAATCAAGCGGGAAATGAATGCGACTGAGGGTGCATCGAAGGACATAAGGGAATTTAAAATTAAGTGGTTCAAAACCATTCATCAAAGCACCCTAAGGGCCTTAATGGAGTGAATTCCTGAACAAATTTAAAACTTTCTTATATACAAAAAAAAAATTTCTTTTTTCGTTTTTTTTTTTTAAATATATACTACATACATACATACATATAAGTATATATATATATATATAAGACTTAAGCGAAATTTTTTTTAATCTTCTTACTGATGCCGAAATGTTCCTAGAGCATCTACATAGATGCATTTTTGCGCCAAAAATAAAATTTTGAAAAAAAAATAGCGCTTACGTCTTATTATCGGCTAGGGCTCGATATTTAAAATGAATTAGATGTAATAAAAAAAAATAAAAATTCCAAATTTTTCGTGCGTACTCCTTAGGCAAAATAAAACTGGTACAATTTTTGTTCAGAACTAGCAGTTTTCTCTGCCGGGTATATGCATATTTAAGTACATGTAAGCAATCTAGCTATGTATAACAACGAACCGAAAAGATTTTAGCTGGCGGCGCCATAGCTGCTAAGTCCAAACTAAGTTCATAAAAGCACATACTTTCATACATACATATGTACATACATACATACTTGCCACATAATCGCTGGCGTTGCGCATTTTCGAGATTGCAATGTTTGCAGTTTATAAATGCTACTTGTACATATGGATGTGTGCACACATTTTGAGCAATGAAATGTGGAGGCAACTTTAAAGTTCCCACCAGCAAACCAACAACAACTAACTAAGTGCATATTTATAGACATTTGTGTTCAGGTTGCATGTGGCAAGCAAGCAGCAAGCAAGCATACTAAATGAAGCCTGCCGTTGACGCTGCCACTTGCTCTCTTCATCTGCATAATTTACTTGCTGCGAATGCCAGTTTGGCCGCTGCTACTAAAACTTGCAATAGTGTTGTTGCAATAGTGTTGTTTGTTGTTGCTGGTGGCGCATCCAAATCTTCAGGCGCAACGCAATACATACACCTTCACACATAATGATACCGATGCCACACTTGCTTTTGATGATTATGTTGCTTACTTTGCATGGCTGCCACACGAACAACATCCAGCTGTGTTTGCTCGCTCTTTCGCTGCCTGCTACTGGCGCTGCTGTTGCAAACAGCAATGCCACCACTCAGCTCCACCAACACTACTCGTTGTATTTGGCTTGTTTTAAGGTGGCATTGGATTTGCTTAATTCTCATCAATGCGAACGATCAGTTTTGTTATGGAATTAATTTTCCACTTTTCAATTTTACCACATAATGCGAACAGACAGACAATACAATGCGGCAGACGGCGGCAGGCAAGAAGCTAGCTAGCTAGGCTAGCTTGCCAGTGAAGTACTTAGTCAGGCAGGCGGGCATGCCACCCGTCCGTCACTCAAGCAGACGCACCAAAGGCAACAAAACTAAAGGCAACTCTGCCTGTTGTAAACTATGAGAAGCAGCAACAACACCCATAACACTATTTATTTAGTGCAGCTGCAACGGAAGTGAGCAACAGAGGCACGCAAAAAGATTATGCGGTTGCAATTTCATTGCTCAAGGGCTTGTTTTAGCAACATACATACAAGCCTAGATGCATACGTAAACTGTACAGTGTACAGGTATGTACAAAAGTGTACGTTCTTATGCATTGCTGGAAATGTGCGTATTTGTATTTGTTGTTTTATTACTTTGCCGTATAACACCTTGCGAAATTTTGAATTTTATGAGATTTGTAGTTGCAGTTTTCCCATTTTCTTTAATACTTTCGTTTAGTATTTTCTTAGCTGCAGGCATCAATAAGCATTCTCATGGTGGAGGGGTAAACTTTTGCGGCATATTGCAGTAAATTGCCTTATGATTTTTGTAGAAAAATCAATTTCAATGCAATTTAGTGATACCTCAACACAATACAAAAACAAACAAA
>NW_016173661.1:0-11333 GCF_001687245.7 Rhagoletis zephyria
TCAATTTATTTAATTCCTTTTCCCTTTTGTTTGCCGAAAGTTAACAAAACTGTAAAAGCTTACCTAAACTCATAAATGGGAATAAATCAGAAAATTTGTGAGGTTATGCAACGAAGTCTATTTGATTTGCATACAAATGATAAAAAGTCACTTTTTTTAATTGAGACATAGGTACTCACTTATATTTTTGTTTTCCATTTAAAATGTTCCTTTAATTATTCCAACTTTATAAAAAAAAATCACTTGAAACTTAAGAAATAATAAGGTTGCGCCAATAATGTGTCAATAACGTTTTGAAAGTGTAACTTTTTGTGATTGCTGTCTAACGGTGTTTTTCATCTTACAAAAACAAAATGAAGTCGGTCGGAACACCTACAAATGTATCCAGTTATAGATATTTATTGAATTATCATTATTTATAGACTTAACGAAATTTATCGAGCTATCGTAATGCATGGAGTTATTTTAACTTACAAAGTTATCGATAGTTGTTGATCTACTAAAATTGGTCGATTCTTCGAATCGAACTTTATGGATCATAAAAGTATATCCAGATCATAAAAGTATATCCAGTTATCACTGCTTATCGTGTTAACAGAGTGTAACGACTTATCGAAATTTTTCGATAGCTTTCTATAAATTTTTAAGTTATAGAAATTTATCGAGCCTTTGAATTTTATAGTTATCGAAATTGGTCGAGTTATCGAATTTTGTTCAGTTATCGGATTTTATTGTTTTTGAAATTTATCGAATTATCGATATGTATCAAACATTGCAATTTATGGATAAACTGGAATGTATCGGGTCAATTCCAAGTCCTGGCGAAGTCCTCCAAACACCTTTAAAAATTTGGCCCAATGTACGCTTGCTCCGAAAATGCTCCGGGAACTGTCAAACATTTTTTGAACTCTACTAAAATGCATGAAAGTTGGCCCAATAGCAGCTTTACTTCACAAGTGCTTCAAAGTTTCGAATAGGCAAAATCTCTATTTGACAACGCTTTGTACGCTTTTGACAATGCTAAATTGCTAAATATTTTTTAAACAAAATGTTGCTTAACAAAAAATGCTGCAATGTTCATATGTATGCTATACAAGCCGCTCACGAAAATAAAATTTTAAGTTCTACCCAGAATTGCAGCGGACGACAGTAAAGCAGTCGGCGGTAAATGAACAGATGTATATGTAGTTGCCGCAGTGAAATCCGTCAGAGTTAGGGTTGCCAGATTCTGAAAGGATAAATTTCTATTTTCGATAGAAAAAAAGCAGTTCAATTTTTTTATAATTTTGTATGCAATTTATTGCCACAAATTACAAAAAATTAAATACATATCCCCTTTCCGCAAAATTATCGTATGTTAAATTTTTTAAGAAATTCACTTTTTGATGCAAGTTTGTTTTACAGCGCATAACGCATCACCTATTCAAATTTTACAGTTTAAATCCCAATAACTACCCCAAAAATTGACTGTAAATTTCATCGTATGTGACAATGAATTTTTTCTTGTGGGCGAAATTATCATATGTGCTAAGAAATTAGAATGTAGAGACTTTTCTGCAAAAAATCCTGCGTTTAGTTATATTTCTCAATTATCTCAGCAAATCTAAACTTTGGTATTGACGGTGCTAGCCAAAGCAGAGAAAAATACAAAAAAATTTGGTTTTTGTAACATACGATAATTTTGCGCAAAGGGGTCGATATGTGTATGTATGTATGTATAATCACATATTTGAGATCGTTTTAATTAAATAGGTACGAACTAACAAAGATATCTTAGATACCTTTTTCAAAGCAACAATAAATGTTATAAATAAATAACTAAATTCCACACAAGAATTCCAGACCTGAATGTATTTCTGATTTATATACCCGAGTGCCCTGCACCTACCTGGCTACGACCATGCTTACACCTTTTTACTATCACATTTAACTTTGCCTACTAAGTAGTGTTAGCCGAAATATGAATGGCAAAGTACAGGGCGTAAAATAATAACTGACGCACATGTTTTTTTTTTTTTAATGAAAGGGTCCTTTATAGATTTTGCGAAAAAAGCATTTCATTGCTATTTTGTAAATATTTTACTTTAATTTTAATAATTAGTTTTACAATTTTAATCCTTATTTGCATTTGCCAGCCTTGGAAGGTTAGTACATTTATTTTTCAGATGTAATTTTTCTCAGACTGTATACAAAAAATAAATAAAAACTGTACTTATAGGGTTGTTCGAATGAAAGGCCTTCTAGTCACCAGTTCCGAGCAAGCCCGTCGAGAAAGAAACCCTACATGGGAAACTCTCAATTGATAATCACCCTTAATGCGTAAGTCGTGAATTAGGCTAAATTATACGACTCGACAACATTAGCATTTGCTACTGTCGTTCTGAAATAAGTAAACGACGAAAATCGTCGAAAAATATGCAATGCTGCCAAGTTTTTCCGTTTTAATACACTGGTCGAGTCGAAATTTCAGGCAATGGCATGAAATTTTCTATACGATTCCGCTTTCGAAAAACGACTTGCATTCGACACGACTCTCGCAATGAGGCTGAATATGCTTTTATATAAATACAATTTATGTCAGGGACCCGTGACTTTTCAGTCCGGGGCCCGGGTTTTCTCTCGACGGCCCAGGTTCCGAGTCTATTCGATTGCTGGGTATGAGATCATATGTTGGAAAAAAGGGGAGTATAAAGGACTCAATTGGGGGAAATTAGCCTTTGGTTACAGAAGATAGATATGTAATAAAGTAACCGACGAAGACTTGCGTGCCGCTTGCGGTTTTCTCTCAAAGTGTTTATCTCTGGTAAACCCAAATAAAGGTTAAAGTTTAAAAACTAATTAATAAAATTTAAGCAAAATCTTCGGAAAATTAAGAATAAACTATTTTTTCGCAAAATCTATAAACGACCTTTTTAGTTTCAAAAAAAAAAAAATGCGAAAGTTATTATTTTACACCCTGTATATGATAAAAAATTAATTGATGGAAAAAGGAGTACAAAAGAAGTACGAAACTAAAAAAAGAGTAAATTTCCAGATATATTTTTTTGGTAGTACAAGGGAGTACATTAGAATAAAAATCAGTACGTTTATTCCCAAAAGCAGTAAGTCTGGCGACCCTAGTCAGAGTAAACACAATTGCAATGCACGACGGCTTCCATCAGTTATCAGTTTGTTTGAAAATTATCATTAAAATGAAAAATATTTTCGGTACGTGCGTGTATGTACATAGATTTGCTGGAAATAATAATGGATGAAAACATTGCCAACTTGTGAAAATAATAAAAATTACTAACTACAATTAGTGTCGTCCCCGCTGGGCGGTAAAAATAGGAATAAATTAAAATCAAACGAAAAACGTCGGCTGTTTAGACGCGTCCGCTACCACCAGGCGCCTAAATACATGCTATGTACTGCTGCATGTGCAAAAATTTCCTTTATGCAAGTTATGAAATTTTTGCACGTGCATAATGTGACTAACCGTACTTCTTTCGGAAGTACAGTACTTCTTTTTTCGCCCTTGTACTTTGTACTTCGAAGTACAGTAAAATGTACTTCTTTACGATGTTTTGTACTTCGGGAGGGAGATTCTGTAACCAGTTAGCGACAATTTTTGGATCGCTATCGCACTGACGCATGATATAAATATTTTTGCGCCAAAAAGTGTGATAGCGATTCGAAAATTCTCGCTAACTGGTTACAGAATCTCCCCCCAGGTCCTGTACTTCTCCGTTCTTCTGGACATTCGTCACATGGCCTGGGCGATTAATTCGTTCAAAGTCGCGGGGGACCGATGGCATCATATCTGTGCAGCTGCAAAGGGCTCTGAAGGTGTCGTGCAATTGGTTCTATCCATGCATGAGGACCGGGTACCTCCCCAAGGCTTGGAGAGTGGTCAGTGTTGCGTTCATCCCGAAGGCCGGAAAAGGTTATCATGTTTCTCCTATTGCAAGAAAAGGTCGGTGAATACCGTCCTGAACACAGTGGTTAAGTCGTCAGAGGAGGCCTTCACGCAGGAAGTTTATGCAGTAGGGGCCTCTTCGATATCGAGGGGGCCTTCAACAATGTCACTCCAGAGGCAATAGTCAAGTATATTCATAATCTGGGGGTTGACACCAACCTAATAAGCTTACTTTATGACAGAACTGTCGCGACGGAGTGAGGGAGTCAATGGGAGCACTCCGAAAGGTGGTGTTCTCTCTCCCCTGCCCTGGATTGGGGTTGTAAACGACCTTCTAGAGGAACTGGAAAAGTTGGCTGTCGAGTGATAGCCTATGTAGATGATGTGGAACTTTTGGTTAAGGGACAATTTCTATACACCCTTTTTGATGTGGGCCAAGGTTACCTGAACCAGGTAACTAGGTGGGCGATCAACGGCGGCTAAACATTGAGGAAAGGGTACGAAAGGTGCGATTGGTATTCATGTGGTGAGACTAGAAACTGACTAGAGACTGATCCTTTTGTATAAGCTGTCAAGAGGAAGTTGAAGTGGAATCATCTTAACACTTTTTTTTAGACTGTCCAACCTTCGCGAGGCTAAGGCGGACACATTTTGGCTCGCACTTGTGAACACACACTGAGCTCTCAGGGATAGAAATTAGCCGCATTCGAGGTTTCGTAATCGGCCCGCGGCGTTAACTTAACCCAACCTAACCTGTAGTTCTTTGAGCTATGAAATAGTTGGTCACATGACACATGCACTTTCTTAAGTTTTGATTAGATGGCAATTCAAAGTATGCTCTGCCTGCCCACTGCGTTATTCATCGGCGGTAAAAATGCTGCCGCCGCAATTACTAATGAGCAATTCCATATGCCTTTGTCAGTTTTAATTTTGACAGCAGTTAACCGACGACCGCTCTACCGTCGTCCGCTGCAATTCTCGGTAGAGCTTTAAGCGATAATAGCTACCCATGAAAAATTTCTTGAGTTAAGAGAAATGAAATGAGCTTGTATAATTATTTCATTATTATATTTTGTTTGAAATAGAAAAATTTAACTCACATTAATTTTAAAATAAATCTGAAAAGATTAGGAGTTTAAGGTGTTGCTCCTTCTATATTTATTTATGTTGTATTTTTTGGGAAATAATTCTTAATGTTAATGGAACAGACTTTGACTTCGCAACCCCACAGCTGATTTATTTGACAGCGTGTCAAGCCGCATTTGCCCAAACAAGCTTTTAAAGTAAATCAAAGCAAACCACTGAGGGGAGCAAAGCAGGCCTACATTGGGCCAGTTGAATTTTTTTATTTAGAACAACAAATCAATAGAAAATTTTATAGAAACATGAAAATTTTCATAAACATACCAATTTAAAATTGCATGGATACATAAAAATTTTCATAAAACGATACTTCAATAGTAATACTTTTAAATAACTTAAAACACAAATTAAAATTTAAATAAAAATCACACCAAATTACAAATTTCTAGATATGTATGTGTGTACATTAGGATGGTCCAAAATAAGTAAAGTCGGGATTTTAATGCTCTCACCTCCTAGGATTTCTTCACATGGAACAAGTATTGTATTTTTTTTTAAGTGTTTATTTCTAAGGTTTCGTACGTCAATTTTCTTAATCTAAATAAACAAGATTAATAAATTTGAAGCGTGAATATAAGATACAATGTCCCAAATTGAGCTCTCAGCATCTGTGATTAACATTAATTCTATACTTTTTGGTAATAATTATTACTAAGACAGTTTGTTCATTGATCACTAATAGATACAAGCATAGATTATATTTTAGGAGTATAATGAAAAAATTCAAAAAAAAAAACATTATACAAATAACATATTTATGGGGTATAAGATAAAAACAGCCGATAAAAATTAAAAACTGAATGTTACGTATATTAGGTTAGTCCTGTTGCCACTAATATTTTAGGGATTTGAGATCTTCTAAAGCTTTTATATCTTTGAAAGGTATACTCATATCGAACCGAAGTCCGTGTTCTTCAGGGTTAGAGGTNTTGCCACCAATATTTTAGGGATTTGAGATTTTCTAAAGCTTTGATATCTTTGAAAGGTATACTCATATCGAACCGAAGTTCGTTTTCTTCAGGGTTAGAGGATTTAATAGATTTATCTGTGGCTCTGCGGTATCTGTGGTACAAAATCGGCAGAGCCTCATAGTTTTGCACCAATATGTTTTTATCAAGGTAGATAAATGCCTCTGGCGGGACAAGTCCTAGTTCCAGAGAGTTTTTTTTGTACTTTTCGTTAGTGTAGAATGGCCANTAGTGTAGAATGGCCCATTTATGAGATTGTTCATATCGCAGTTTAAGCATCTTTGTATGTGCTTCCTTATAAGATTAATCATGTAATTATCTATTCTGTGAACTTTGGATATTTTATAGAGGTGACTATTAGAATAATATTTTGTGTAATCGCTTTGTGGTGTTCTGTACAGTAAAGTGCATACTCTGAGACATTTGCGTTCAAAAATTCTAATTTTTTCCATGTAGGATGGAGATATGTTGAACCATATTGGAACGCCGTATGTACTTATAGGTCGTATTAAGCATTGATACATGGTTATCTTTACTCTAGACGATAGGTGTCGTGAATAGAAGAATTTTTTGTATGAAAAGAATGCACTCANGATACATGATTATCTTTACTCTAGACGATAGGTGTCGTGAATAGAATAATTTTTTATATGAAAAGAATGCACTCGTGGCCCTCTTCAACTGCTTATTTACGTGATCATTGAAGTATAGAAACTTGTCCAGGTTTATACCTAAATATTTCACTGAGCTCTGTACCGAAATACCTGAGTCATTTGTATTTGATTTTATTCCAAAATTTTTCCAATTTTTCTGTATATAACGGTTACATTTTTTTACTGAGGGCCTAAACATTGATTCGCGCTTTTTTAGGTTTATTTTTAGGTGCCAATTTTTTGAATAAGTTTCAACCCGATTGAAGGTTTCTTGGAGATTTTAGTTTATGGCACAGACATTGTTGTCTGCGTGATAGATTACGAGATCATCAGCATATGAGATGATATTTTCAATATTATATATAAGGTCCAAAATAAATATTTTAAAAAGTATTGGTGAGTTGACTGTTCCTTGCTGTAAACCGTTTACCATTTTGAAAATTCGGGAACTTTTCGCTTTACCATTGGAGACTTTTGGAATTCTTTATTGTATAACATATTGCAAGTTCACATTAACAGATGCAGAGGGAATTCGTATTTAATTAATTTAAATATTAGACCTTTTATCCAAAGTCCATCGAAGGCAGTTTCTAAATCAATCAGGCATGCACCCGTGCAATACTTTTTANGTCCATCGAAGGCAGTTTCTAAATCAATCAGGCATGCACCCGTGCAACACTTTTATTGCCAGTTCCAGTTAATGTATGAGACGAGACAGTGAATTGCTTGAATGGTAGAATGTTCGTATTTAAAACCAAACTGTTTTTCGCTAACAAGTTTATTTCCTTCACAAAACTTGGTTATATTGTTATTTACGAGTGCTTCAAATACCTTGCTGATATTAGGAAGAAGGCTTATGGGGCGTAAATTATTTACAATAGTACTATCTTTGACTTTTTTGGGTATAACGATGGTTTTCGCCCTTTTCTAATTTTGGGGAAAATAAGCGTTATTCAACATGTTATTAAATAATGAGCAATATTCTAGCATCATTTTACGTGGCAAATTTCTTAGGACGATATTAGGTATGCCATCTAAACCAGATGATAATTTTGCTGGAAGGTTCGTGAAAATATCAATTATTGTGCCCGGAGTTGCAAAGTAATTTTCTGTTTGATTGTCTTCTAGCATATTTGATTTATTACTTTCGTTAAATGTAGTTTTAGTGTAATGTAGAGTATCAAATTTGTCTTTAATTTCTAAAAACTTGTTGAAACTCGTTAATACTATATTGTGAGTTGCATTATCAGGATCATTCTGCTTTGCGGAGTGAACAGATTGCATATATGAACCTATGGAGTTAAGTATGACGTCTTCTTCTCTTAGTATAAAATAGTCGGATGTGGTTTCTATTTTAGTTTCTTCTATATTAGCCTCTGTAAGTATATGTTTAGAGTTAATAGGTATTTTAATTTCCTTTAATTCGAGTGCAGTATATGGCTTGAAGTTTTTTTTAATTTTTTTAAACATGTCCATTGAGTCATGGGGGTCTGTTGCAATCAGTTTTTGTTTTTAGTAGTCATTCGATACCTTGTTAATATTTTCTTTTAGTAAAATCTTAGTTAATTTAAGCCTAGCTTTAAGCTGTTATAGTATTTCTTCCCGGAGTAATATTTCCCTTCTGTTGTGTTTTTTAATTAAAGTGAGAATATTACTTTTTTCTTTATGTAATTTTGTGATAATAGTATTGTGATATATTTTATTTCCGTCAAAATTTGGAAATTTAGGTACATTTTCTTCCATACTGTATAAAAGTATTTTAGATAGTGCGTTTAAATGAGTGTCTATTTCTGAGTTTTCTAGGTTTCTCTCTTTGGGTACCGGAGCCACATTTGACAATTTCTGTAGGATTTTGCGTTTGAATTTATCCCAATTTGTTCTTTTATAATCATAATTTCTAGTGGTATTTTCTATAAATATCTCGAAAGGGTTTAGGCTCGAGTCTCTTAAGATTTCCATTTGGATTGCACTGTGATCGCTGTCATAATCGAGGACATTAATGTAATTTGTAGTATTATTTAATTTTTTAAGAGATAGTCTGGAATCCATTATACATACATACGTCAAGAAAAGAGTTAGTTCTGGGGAATGATGATGTTACTGAAGCGTAAAGTTCACAGCGATATTTGATTTGGTTGTCTTCAATCCATTTTTGAAGTATTTTTCCTTTTTGGTTGCTAGTTGCATTACCCAAGTTACCATGCTTACTATTTAGGTCTCCCGCGATTAGGAAGAGGTTGTTGGGGTTTTGTAGCTCATTCTGCTCATTGTTATTTCCGCTTGGGTAATAAGCAGATACAACATATAATGATTTTTTATCTGCAGTGGGTATTTTTATAATGCAGGATTCTAAACATGAACTTTTTGCGATACTTGTGACGTTAACGTATTTAATGTTGCTTCGAATAAGTATACCTGTTCCACCTCCTTGTTTTGAGTTAGTTCTGTCCTTGCGTATTAGAATATAGTTATTGAACCAAAGTTTGTGTCTATTGTTCAGTTTTGTTTCGTTCAGTAGAACGATGTCTGGTTTAAGTTTTATTAAGAACTTATCAAGTTCATACCTTCTAGTTTTTGTGATTAAAGAATTAACATTAATGGATATTATATTAAGTGTTTTTACAATTGTATTAGTTGTATTAGTCATGTTGATACTCAAGTAATGAAAAAAGAATATCTATGCGAGATGCTTGCTCTTGCTGTTGTTTTTGGAGATTTAACAATTGCTCTCTTAGATTATCCATCGCCTTTTTAAGCTCTAACAATAAGTTATTAGTTAATTTTTCATTATTACTAATTTGGTTGGAAATAGTTTGAGTGGGTTTCGATTTTACAAAGAGATCGGTAAATTTTATATTTGGGTTAATAAAGTTTTGATGATAAATAGGTTTTTTGAGATGTTCTTTTTCTTTTCAATAAATTTTAGTTTACTTAGTTTACTAGCGATATTTTTCGCATCCCTTGTATGAAGCAGGATGCCCATATTTTTTACATAGTACGCAATATAGTTTGCTTTGATCGTTATCACTAGATTTTTCCATTGTACATTCTTTGCTGTTGTGAGGTTGATTGCATTTAACACATTTAGGCGGTAGACGGCAATTGGCTGCGCTGTGGAAAAAACCTTGACAATTGCGGCATTGTGCAATACTTTCTTTTTTCAGGGGTTCCCATTTCATGCATCTATAGAGAATGTTTTTTATTGTTTTGAGTGAATTTATGCTACTTTCAGGTGTTATTTGCACCATGAAGATTGGCAATGCAGTTGTGTTTTTTTTGGAATTTTTTGTAGTAAACGGTGTCACTTTGATAAATTTTAAATTGTCATTTTGGTGTTCCTGTAATTCTTTTAGAATTAGCTTAGAATTTGTATTTGCATTTAACCCTTTTAATAGGTATGTTTTCATTTTCAAGGCCTTTGGCGAGTATGTGAAAAATTGAACATTAGTTTTAGTAAGGAAATCTTTTACCAGGATAAAGGTGTTCAAATCTTGTATGTAAAGAGTTTGTTTTTGTTCTCTGTTTTCTTTAATTTTTAAGTTTTTAATTTGTATGCCTTTAGTTAACACTTCAATTAGTTTGTCTGGCTCAATGCCGTAAATTATAATAGGTGGCACTTTGTTTTTGTATTTATTGTCACTTTTGGTATTGTCCAATGAATTGTTTGTTTCTGTGCCATTGTCATTTGCACTTCTATTTTCGATCCGTGGGGCTTTGTTGTTGGAGCTGGTTTGCTCGGCACATGTTTTGCTTTGCTTTTGTGTCACATATTCTTTAAAATTTACTACGCACTCATCACTATCGAGATCGAGAGCCGCGTAGTAGTTATTGTTGTTGATTAGTTTGGGAGCTGATGACCCTTCCATGTTGTTGCTTTTTCTTTTATTTCCATTTTGCACTTTTACAGAAAACACGTGGTCAGAGACCATTAAGTTACTTGAGTTTTGAGCATGATGCTCACTTATATTATTAGTAACCCCTGACAAAATAGTGTTTATTTCTTATAAACCGTGCTTTTAAAAGTTTGTGTAATAACTTATTTAGTTGGATTTGTGGCGCCTTATATGAACGCAAATATAATAACCAGTCGCGATCCGTAGAACGTCTATCACTCATCACAGTCGTGAGTGAACTGACAAGTATTGTATTTTGAAATCAAAAAATATTTAGAGGAACGGTTGCCACACACATGGAAAAAATTTTACCAAAATTATTTAAAAATATTACCAACAAGTAAGAAAGTCTAAGTTCGGGCGGAGCCGAACATTAAATACCCGGCGCAAGTATTAAATATATGTTTTTTCACCTTTCCGAAAACTTCCGCTAGATGGTAAGCCGGGGTGTATCAATTAGCGTCCTTAAATTTCGAAATATTGCAGTTTCAAGCATTTCTGAAATTTACCGTTATATGAAAAGCGGCCGTAATTTTAGTCCGATTTCAATAATTTTCAACGTTTTTCTTTTATGTGGCAAGCACAATAACCATACCGAGTTTGGTACAAATTGGTAGAACAGTTACCGATATACATATATGTGATCATAAGTGGGCGGTGCCACGCCCATGTTCAAAAATTTTACCATAAACGTATTTCTTGGTAAAGAATTGTTGCAAACATCAATTTTGAATAAATAAGCATTTATATTTACTGATTTATCGAAGATTTTGTATTT
>NW_016173661.1:11482-11696 GCF_001687245.7 Rhagoletis zephyria
CGGTTACCAAGATATACACATGTAACCATAAGTGGGCGTGGCTACGCCCATTTTTCAAAAATTTATAATATTCTTATTTTTGATCTAAAAGTTGTGGTAAATATCAATTTTGAGTGAATAATCTTCAGTAGTTACTAAAATATCGCAGTTTTCGTATATCCGCATATTACCATTATATGGGATGTGGGCGTGGTTATTGTCCGATTTTTAAAAT
>NW_016173662.1:0-11695 GCF_001687245.7 Rhagoletis zephyria
GTAGATAGCGTAGTAAATTTCTTAAGAACTGCGTACTGCCTTAAGGAAATTTGACTCAAGAAAATTTCTTAGCCATTTCTTGTACGTCATTTTATATGGAGTTTTTGCTTTTCTTGAGAGCTGCATACAGGCCTTAAGCAATGAAAGAATTCGTTGGCAGTTAGCATAACAATAATAGAAAGATATTGCAAACCTATATACATACATATATCCATTAAATTTCGATATAAGAAATCTCCATGTACAGCCCTTTTTATCGACTACCTCCCAAAGGTTTATACATCGCTAATTTTACTTTTTTGATAATACAAGCACTCAAAATACTTTTTCATTCATCGTTTAAATCAAAGTGGTCAACATCTGTGTATACCACTATGCTTTCTAAAGACTTGCAGTTAATTATTTTACATTCATTTAAAACAACTTCAAAATCTAAAAACTCAAGATATTTGAAAAAGCGTTTAAGCGAAAATCGGCAGGTTTTTACAACCAGTGTTGCCGCGAATCTTTTTAGTGGTAGCCAGATTCCTTTGAAAAAAGGACTAAAAAAGAGCTAAAAAAAAGACGTTGTGGCTGAAAATGGTAGCTAAACTTTTTTACTTACATGTTCATACATAAGTATATACGCAAACATTTTCAAAAGAAAATGGTACAGAAAAACAATTAACTCTGATAAAAAGCTAATATCTTATCCAACCAAAAACCTTTTCGAATAAAAGGGGAATATACCACACCAGCTTGCTGGCTCCATCAAGTGATTGTACCATCAGGCTCGAAGCATATAACTTACCAGCATGCTGGTGCAATATTTATTTCTTTAAATCGTTAATAGATAAGTTAACAGTCCTAACACTTTTACAGTACGTACATATGTATAAAAATGTAAGGAACATACTTTTACATATATGTATGTATATATTCAGCCTTTCTTAGTACAAATTAAGCAAATATAGAACTTTTTCATACCACGTATGAATAAATTCTCCAAAGGGCTAAAAAAAGGGCTAGGGGCAATTTTAAATTTATGTGGCCAAAAAAAAGTATGTAGTAGCTAAATCTAGCCACCAAAGGGCTCAAACAGCAACACTGTTTACAACAAACATATGGCACCGTTATGGCGTCGTTTCGCACAAAGAGCGAACTGCCTTATTGATTCGAAATTTGTCTAATATTTTCAAAATACACAACTGCCCGAATTCCCCACACGTTTTCCTGACTTCAAGCACTTTACATTTTTCCAAAATACTTTCTGTATAGCTCAAAAACTTGTCATTAAAACTAATTTCAAGAAAATGAGGTGTTTCTTATTTATCCATTACTCACTAGATTTTATTGCTTGGTATGGAATGCAAAAAATCCCGTTTTTCGATAGAAAATCCCATTCGCCCTTTTTAGTCACAAAATCCCGAGAAAAGGGCGAAATCCTGCAAATTGGCAACACTGGCCGAAAGCCGTACAGAGTCCCGTGAGACAAATCCGGAAGAGGTGTAAGGCATCAGCGGGATTTTTGAGCACCGTGGGTTGATGCGTCAAGCGAGTTGCTCACATCGGCTATTTATTATGTATGTCAAAAATGTGGGTAGACGCTGTGGCCAATGGTAACTTTTGTACCACCTCTGTATGCGGAAAGTCATACAGAGCCCCAACAGTTTGTAGCGCTTTGGCATTTGCTGTTTAAAACCCCTCCGGAGGAGTGGCGGTGCATCAAGCGGGATTGTTGAGCATCGTGAGTGGGTCGATGCGTCAATCAAGTTGAGCATAGCTAAAAATGCCAGCGACTTATCACTTCACTAAGTTCATCGATGGGATGCTTGAGAATTGCATAAAAAATTCATACCCAATTAAGAACGAGCGAATTACTTTTAAACGCAAGTGCCTGTGTTTGTCCGCTGCACTTGGTTAATGCGGGCAATGCAATATAAATGCGTGTGGGTGTTCGCTGTTCTTTATTATTTATTCAATGCATTAGGATAATAAAATTAACCTAAACAAAATAAGATTAAGCTCTAGCACCGAGGCCATCAGCTTCATGTGTATGTATGAAAGTGAAAAAAAAACTTAGGTACTATGTATGTATAACGATATCACACTTCAAAGTATAGATTCAATTTACATATGAATTTTATGATATGATTTACATTACATTATTGCAGTATGGGCAGTGGGGTGCCTGCGTTTTCTCAAAAAGGTGTTGATGTGTAAACCGCGTATGTCCAAGCCGGAAACGAGTATAAATAACCATTTGCTTTCTTGATACTTCAACTGGGAAAATTGGGGGCGATCGACTGGGATTAATTGTTTTGTAGTTATGGGGATAACTTGCCCAGAAAGAGTTAACCAAAGTTAGATAATGATCGTGGACTGCTCTTTTGACGTCTTTTTTACTTAAGGTATCAATCATCTTTAGAGGTAGCAAACTTGGCTAAACAGTCGGCGTGTGTATTTCCACTATTTAAAAAGCATTCAAGATTGTGGTTGCTTCACCGGTGAACACACGAGGCGTGCCGGGGAAGTTGTGCCAACGCGATGACCGAGTTTTTGTCTACGACGCTGCAACCAATAACATCATTACCCTTGGAAGCATCGGTGTAAAAATTTTAGTAAAGCAAAGTGCAAATTTTAAGTATCTTGGCATTTTTTTTTTTTTTTTGTTGACGATGCTGCGCATTTTGTTCATATAAAAAAAATTTTCGAACATAAACTGCCAAATATCAACGGTAAATCCTGGCATCCTCAGCCCAAGCTCTTGCATTTCAAACACGATTTCGAATCGATCGAATGGCGCAGATTTGATGGCATGGACTAAAAATGCCTTTGAATGTTATATACATCATTTTATTCTGAATTATATGCATATTTGGCTAGAAAATATGTACGGTGGCCTTTTTTGGATTTACATAATCTACACAACATATATAACCTAATTTTTGTTAATAAACCAGCGAAATTTATGTGTCCGAGGAAAAAGTGGCGAGTCATGCGAATGTTCCAACTAATTGAGAATTGCCCATTTAGCTAAAAGCGTTATACTTATGTGAAGTGATAATGAACTGCTCGGAATGATAAAAAAATATTTATGATTTCTAATGACTCACGTTACTTGAGCAATGTAAACACTTCACGTACTTTCGATTAAACAAATACTTACTTAAGAGAATTTTTAACCATCTTCGAAAAAAGGAGGAGGTTATCTATTCGTCGGAATATTTTTATTTTATTTTTTTGACCACGTTAACTGATTTCTATAACTCTTTAAAGGAAAGATTATTGGATTATTGGATCATGACGAAATTAACGGTAATTCGAAATGTCTATGAGAATNGGTACCTCAGAGATGGTCCCATACTAATTTGGTTTAATCCGAATTATTGGATCATGACGAAATTAACGGTAATTCGAAATGTCTATGAGAATTGAAGCGGGTTTTGTTTTCTTACTTAAAAATTACTTGTTTATTAGAAAGTGTACATTCAGTTGTATGTTGTGTTAAGTGTGTGATGTAAAGAATAAATAAATAAATAAATAAAGAAATAATTTAATTGAGTACATTAGGTAAATAAAAAATGGAAAAGTTAGTCAATTTTAATAATGTTTTTATTTTTTTTTATTATTTAGTACTTGAATTTAAAAAATTGGAACATTGTATTTAATAAAGAGTAATTTTGCGGGTAACAGCCTGTTTCTTAACGGGTCGTAAATCAAACCTGCGCCACTCGTTCATGGCGACAAACTTGCAAAACTTGAAACTTGACAAAATTGTAAATACTTCTGAGAGTTCTTTCAGTTATATTTCTTTTTTTTTATTGCGGCGCAATAATTCCTTTTTGCGCATTACATCGGGGCTGCAAATGTCGGATGTAGCCTCCTGACTTTCATCTTCACAATCATGGCAAGATCGTTGTATAAACACCGTCGTCATAACTTGGAGAACGTGTTACGTCGTCAGCGGTTTTCGATTTAATTTTTTGTGATTAATTTTTAGTCCTGTCTTCTGTGAGATATTTCTCTACTGCAACATTGGTATTTCAACGCACAACTTGAAGGTGGTTCGGATCCAGGGGTCACAGGGATCCTACTGGCAAGCGCTGGTGTTGCTCAACGCAAAGTATCTGGGGCCTGTCGTCGAAATCTCATGGTGTCATCACCTATGGGTTCGAGAAGGTAACCATTAAAGTCTACCACACCGACTCCAAAGATAATGGCGCGCCTATTTTGGTTGCACTGGTTGGTTTAACACCCGAGGCGGAGGATTCCCCCGTGAGCATGGAGGTCGAATCCGTCTCGCCGGACTGTGATAGCACTGCTGGCTCTCCCTCAACTGCGGTATCGGTCATGGGTGTTGGCCCGCTGTTTGACAGGCCGATAGAAGAGTGGCTTCTCTCCTCTGACTGCGAGGGCGGCTGCGGATAAGTGCTAGAGAGGTTTGGGTAGGATGAATATTCTTCAGATCAATCCTCAGCACTCTAAGGCGGCATCCGCCAAATCTTCTAATCCACCTTGAGCAAGGTGGAGTCGGTGTGGCCCTGATCCAGGAACCGTAACGTAAAGCATTTATCTTGCCTCTTTTAAATGATAAAAGGCAAAAGATTCAATGTAGAAAATTTAGAAAAAGTATTAGTAGTGTATGCTTTTTGAATCGCTGAAACAAAAATATTGGTATTAAATGTACATGTACTAGTAGAAAGTATGTATATGTATGTATACTAGTTTTCACGCACCTGTTTCGCTGAGTGTATGAAATTTCATTTATTTCAGTAAAGCTCAAATAAATTAAGCTCAGGCAAAACTTAGCGGATTTTCACATGTTTTCTTTTTTCACACTCTTCCAAATATTTCTAAACCAAAATAGTCTTAAATTTCTTTAGTCGGTCACATATTGTGATACATATTTTTATTTAAAGTTTTCTTAACATTCTTTCCTTTAACAATGTAACATGCATATAATTTAATTCAATTAGACTTTTAAAACGGGTGGCAACCTGTTCAAAATATTTTTAAACTTAATCCTTCTCAAGCCTTTTTCCTCTGACCGATATTGTGATGCATATGTTTTTCAATAACCTAATTCCCTCAATTCAGGTTCAATATGAAGTTCTTAACACGTGGCAGCACTCCTGAGTACAGTTTAGAAGTAAAGCCTTTTAAATCAGTTTTGATTGTAATAACTCGTTTAACTTCACTGAATTTATTTTTTTAGAATGTGCCAATCCTTTTTATGTTCTAACCCAGATACTCGTATAAATCTTTTCCTAGCCGAGACAAACAGGTTGGTATGTATGTTCTACAATGAGTTAAGAGGATTTTAGTAACACATAATTGTTACCCATCCTAAGTCCTAAGCTATAAAAATGAAAAAAGGATGATCTTTTAAAAGGCAATTAAAGATTTTAGTTCAAAATCAAACTACAAAAAAAAAATTACATAATGTTCAAAAAATCTGCATTCTTTAATTCAAAGTAACTTCTGTGGTTTCTGTAGAACTCAAAGTAACTTCTGTGGTTTCTCTAGAAACTGAAGATTCGGTGGTAGAGTTTGATCCGCTTGGTGGGGGTGTTGGACGTGGTGGAGGTGGAGGAGGTGGTGGTGGATGACCTTGACCGTCTTGTGAAGGAGGAGGGCCTCCAGGTCCTTGTGGACCTCCAGGTCCTTGTGGACCTCCAGGTCCCTGTGGACCTCCATGTTCTTGTGGACCTTCAGATCCTTGTGGGCCTCCATATCCTTGTGAACCGCCAGGCCGTTGCGGGCCTCAAGGTCCTTGTGGGAGTGCTATAAAATAGATATTTAAGATTATGAACCTTAAAGTAAGTATAAATAGAAATGGCACGACTCACCTTGAACTAGGACCGCTGCGAAAGCGATAACAAATAATGTGGTAAATACTTTCATCTCTGCTCTTAGTTGGGTTTATGCCAAATGCTGACTTGTTACCAGTTTGGTAGCTTCTTTTATACCCAAATTTTNAACACAAAACTAGCAAAAACTTGCTTGGAATTTGCTTTACATACATATAAAAGTACAAATATGAAAACTTGAAAAGAATATAAATAAAAAGTGTGCCTGAAGCAATTTGTTAAGCAAACACAACAAAATTAGTACTTGAATTTTTTTCAAAACATTTGGGGTTCTTATAAGTTATTTTACAAGTTAAAGCAATCAAAATAAATTTCATTATGTTCAAGTTGCCAACAGATGATTTTTAACAGCTGTTTTTCTTGCAGGCAAATTGCTGCTGGTAAAAAATTTTCCAGCAGAAACTAGCAGATTCTTATCAAAATGAAATGTCAGTTTGGTCTCTCAATTTCCCCCTGGATTTTTGTGTACGCGAACAGCAAAACCTGATAACTATCAAAAACTATCAATACGCGAATGCACCTGTTGATAGTAACGTATCTTCAAAACTTGTTTTTATTCCGCAATCAAAGGCAGCCAGCCTATCAACATAAATTTTTGCTTGTGTTAGTGTAAATGTATATTTGTGAACTCCCCGGAAACATATTCTAAGCGTTCAGAATATATGAGTCCGAAAGGAGTCCTAGATAGGTAAGAAATATGAATTTCAAAAACAAAAAAATTGTTTACTCTTATATGAATCTTTTAGGATATATGTATATAAAATATAAAAATAATAAAGATTTGAAATTTATATCTAAACTTGTTTATACAGAAATTGAAAATAATTAGAAAGCAAAAAATGAACAATATTTAGCGGCAGCTGCTGCTATTGAAGGCATGTTGGAATGTATGTATGTATGTATGTATGTTATTTGAAAGGAATTTTTGCTGAATGCCTTTGCAAATATAGTGCGTTCAATAAGGCTCAAAGAACAACCTAAAATATGAGTCCGAATGTAGTAAATTTATGAGGCCGATAAGAGCCCTCAAAAAGAGTCTAAAGTGATTCATATATGAGGCCAAAAATTGTTGTAAAAGAGTCCAAAATGAGCCGTATATGAAGCCAATAAGAGTCCAATATGACTCATATTTTCAACATAAATGCTGTACACAAAAATAACAATAAATAGCGAAGAACAAGCACAAGAAGCAGAGCTGCCAAAAGAATTACGAACATTTGTCATGGAAACAGGGTAACTCACGAATTACTTGTCGAATTACTAGGAGAGAGAATTATGAATCGTGAAAATGTCGTACTAGCCGTTTAGCCGATGAAAAATATATGTACGTACTCACCTTTACTTTCATTCTTGTATTTTTGTTAAATTAATACCATATGCATACACACAAGAAGCACTTGTTTCAGCCCCAACCATTTCCGTTGCACCATTTCCGTTGCAATATTTCCGTTGTACCATTTCCGTGTACAATTTCCGTTGAATTTGCCAATTTACTCCCAACCCAACCAACCGCCGCTAAAGAAGTTTCACTTAAAAGATATCCCGAAATCCCGGGATCACAAATTTCCTGATATTTTGGCATCCCTAATGTGCACGTATTGCTGAGTGCATAAAAATATGCTTTCCGAATTACATTTAAAAACCCCTAAATGAGCCTCATTATGATCCAACATCCATCATCAGCAGCTACTCGTACCCGTGCCATAAAAAGCAATTTCAGTAAATATACTGCTGACAATCTGTATTTTTTTCTCTTGTTTTTATGGCCATCAAATACTATACGCAATTTGGCAAATATTGGTGGTAATTCAATTTCAACGTCAACTCACAATGAATTCCTTCACCATTTTAGTATAAATTTGTCAGCAGCATTCCAACTGCCACCTTACCCAATGGCCATCCCAAAGCCTCTTTATATGTATGTAGCTCGGTTTGCCAATCAGACATCCGCCAAACCATTTGCAATCGCATTTGAGCGCAAATACATATGCTGCATACAACGATTTCAATGCACAGTGGGTTCTTTAGGGCAGTCTTAAAATTGCGCTTGCATACGTTAGGTTTTAGTAGATGCCCACATCCTTGCCCTGGATGGGTACAATTAGACCAAAAGGGCTCACTGTCATTACGTTGTCTTGGCTCGATGTTGGTACTGTTCTGCCTACTGGCGATGACACCACCGCTTTAGTATATCCAGAGCTGAGAAAGGGGCGGAGTGATTTTCGTGATGCCTCGAACTTTGTTCAACAGCCCTGTGCTATAACCAGCCGAAGTTGAAAGCAAAAAGAGGGCGCTGGACCGACTCTTAAATACTAAGCCGGTAGCAAATTGGAGTGCTAACCCACAAGTAGACTCTATGGCTCATCTTTTATTCTCCAGATGGGTTGACGGCCTGAGAACTTACATATGTACATAGTTAGTTACTGCCTATTGCTCTCTGGTGTTCACATGGTAAAACCTTCAACAAATACGCAAATATGAATGAAGTTCTACTGGTGCATTAATTTGCGAAAAGTGTCTATAATTTGTGAGTTGTCGAATCTTATGTCAGAGAGTTAAGTCTAATTGCATTACAATAAAAATCTACGAAAAAATAAATATTAAATATTTATTTAAATGGTTTAGTAGGCATGTGATCAGCGATCGTTTGTAACTTCCTAAAAATAATTACAGGTACATCACCCGTACAGTCACGCCAATTGTGATTTGGTGAACACCAAGCTTGTAGGGCCTTCCCTATTCTTTCTTCATTGTTACGATTTAAGGTAATCTTCCTGTTAAAGATAATTTTCTTTAAAAAATTAAGAGAATAATGAAGGCATTAACTGGCTGAACCGTTTGCTATTTATTCCAAATAAAATTGAAGAGACCAACACCGTGGTAGCTATGTCGGGGAACCCAGCAAGGAGAGACGTGGAGCAAGGTAACGCAAAAGTCATCACTTTATAAGGAGGGGCCGGCTTTAAAAGCAATGACGCCCGGGGCGTAAATGGAACGAAGCGTCCTTTGATAATAATGTTTATTACCTCAATTCCTTTTTTTTATAAAATAATCACTTGCATAAATAGCCGAAAGAAAAAAATTTCCTATTACATATTACATATGATCAATTACAACAAGTTTACTTTGCGCGCTTTTGCTTGAGCCAATTTTTCGAAGGTTTTGGACAAGTCAATCTGAGTAGCCATCTTGTTTTCGATAGATAAAATAGTTAAAGCGTTTAATCTTTCTTGGAGCAGAGTATATCCTAGATACGTTTGACAACAGTTACGGGCAAATTCAATAAAACACCGAGAGAAACCCAAAAATTGAGAAATACAACGAAGACATTTTTCTTGACGAAATTCTAGAACCTCCACTAGCCATTTCGCCGTTGCAGGTTTAATACGCCGCAATTGTTTCAACTCTTCATAAAGCTCCAATCCATTTATATCCGAATTCACTTCTGTTTTGAGAGCAGTGCCCAATTCCCGACATTTTGACTATAAAAAAAGGATCATCTTCGACTGATTCAGGAAACGCTTGCGATTGTGAGTAAGAGGAAAACGCATTTTGCGAAGTAAGTACGTGCTTAGATTTTTTGCCGAACAATTTTTCAGTGTTGTTGGCGCTGCATTACTTTAGGCTACTGCTTAGAATATCGCTTCTGTGGCTGCAAATGTTACAGAGGATTCCGGAGTATGGATCAGAAGACGTGCCACGTAATTGGGCAACAATTGGCGGGTTTGTGCAGTGATTTTTGGTGAAATACTTGAAGAAGTTCCCTTAAAAAAGTGCAAACAATGCATGAGCTTTTATCCATTAATCGCCAAACGCACTTAACGTACGTCAAGCCCTTACACCCACATGGTGAGCCAAACGACTACTGTGAATGGCGAGCGCTACAGGGTTCTGAATACTGTATTTCCAGGCCACCTAATCCCTTGTTTGGTTGATTTGTACTGACTGGCAAGATCACCCGTTCTACATAGACTTCCTGTTCTTTATAATAATTCATAGCTTAGAAGACGCTGCAGTAGTTTGGAAGACAAAAATACTGATTGCTCTGCAGTTCCCCCGAGTAACGGCCAGCGTCGCGGCTCCGATTCCTGGCTCCACCTGTAACCAATATTACATATACATAAATGTAGCTTCATCAACTACTGGTAGGTTAACGTTCCATTTATCTCTGGTCGGAAACTGTATGAGTATCCTTGTAATAAAGTCTCAAACTGACCAAAGGTAGACTGATGCCGTATGCGCAAAGTTGTTTGGTTTTCCCGATTGGCTTCACTAATCCAAGCGTTACTGTGACGGAAAACATTCTACAGCGAATGGACACATACGCTACAGCCTTCTCTACGATCTAAAGACCAGGTGGAGAAGAACTTGGCTTCAGTTAGCATTTCGGATTGGCATTAGTTCTGAATAGAAAGTACTGATGCGTGGTTTTTTTATAAAATCTTTTATTCGGTTACAACGAAAACAAGCAAAAGAAGAAGTCAGTGAGCGCCTTTGGCAACAGAATTTCGTCCCGTTTACTGGATTATAAAATAATATCAGGCCCAAATGCGATGACTAATTTAGTAAGGCCCCTGTCCGGCCTGACTCTAGTCAAATTACCGTTGCCTTTGAACCAAACGAAAAGAAATAGAGCATAACTCTGCATTCTTCCGCCGGAGTATGCCACGCTAGAATCTCGATGATTGCTTGCCTACAGAAAGGTGAGGAGGCTGACATATTCCTTTGTGCCATGTTAAAATTTGTTGGCATTACTCGTTCACATATAGCTTTGAGTAGAAGGTATCGCTTTTGCCAGATTTTCAGGCCAAAAATTTTTACTTTCTGCGAGCACAGCTTTTCATAGCCACGCAGTCGGAGATCTTGCAACTGGCCTTTTAGCCCACAATGGCCAGTAAAAAAGCCTGTTATGATTCTTAGTTTCTCTTTAGGGAGGCCCATGAGTAGCTTACATCTTTTCTGATTGTACGCTTGTAGTAAGCTTTTAACTTGATGAAGACCAGTGGGTTTCCTTTAATTTGATTTTTTCCTTAGCGCTTCTTTTAGCGTATTGGGACCTACTAAAAGCAACGACTCAGGTCCTGTCGGGGTCGAGGCAGCAGCCGTTCTGGCTAGCTGATACGCTTCCTTATTTCGCTCGATTTCCATGTATCACGATGAACATAGCAATTGGATAGCATTATTCTCAGCTAGACCATTAAGTTTCTCGACACACTCTAGGACCACTGAGGATTTCACCTCGAAATATGAGAGAGCCTTGAGTGCCGCCTGACTATCAATTAAAATAAGGAACCTCCCACTCCCTGCGAAAGTTGATCTCAGCACACAGACTGATAGCATAGACTTCCGCTGGTAGAATGCTTGGAAAGGTTCAGTTTGGGGCCATTTACGTCTGCTCCAATACCCTCAAGAGTCTTAGAGCCGACGCTGGGTGCTCTCTCTCGAAATTGAAGGGAGTTTGCTGTGTACCCTGTTCAACTGAAAGATGCAGTGACTCCAGTCCCAGAATTACCTCCATCGCTGCCGTCAGGCATTTGCGCTTTGCCCGCGTAATACAAAAAGAAATCAGGCATAGAATCTTGGTGAGGGTCTGCCTCACCGTTACCTGAGTAGTCCTGGAATCCTAAACTAATACCCCATATTGTATTATTGGTCGTAATATCATGGTGCATGTACATTCATCTTGGGATCCTTGGAGTACGTCCCCAACGTGAGTTCTCCAGAGGAGTTGGAGTCCAGGATGAGTACCAAATTAGATTAGCTCAATACGACGGATCACGGTTGGATCGACAACATCAACAGATCGGTCTGTTCTGTCAAAGTATCCAAGCAAAAACATGTAA
>NW_016173663.1:0-11694 GCF_001687245.7 Rhagoletis zephyria
GGAGTGTATTTCAATATCTGATATTAGAGGAGTAAAAAAGTTAAAATTTAAGAATAAAGATAATACTAAAACTGGCCAAAAAATTGAGTTTAATGAATTTAAAAATGAGTTACATGTTAGATACAATCATAAGACATTATCAGAGTTAAAATTGATTTAGAAAAAATTGTTATCTCACGCAAAGCATGAACACATTAGTAAACTAGCGCTAGCGAATGATGATGAAATATTTAAAAAGATATCTATTCATAGATTTAAAGAAATTTTTAATGAAATACAAGAAATGAAATCGAAGATTGTCTAGACATATTATTATATTCTCCTCCGAAAAGAATAGAAAATGAAAAAGAAATGAAAGAATTAATAGAAGGATACCATGACTCAAAAACAGCAGGCCATTGCGGCATAAGACGATGCATAGGAAAACTCAAACAAAAATATGTGTGGAAAGGCATGAATTAACTGGTTAAAGACCATATTAACAAATGTAAAATCTGTAACGAGGTAAAAATTATTAAATATACAAGAGAAAAGTTGACAATAACAGAGACACCAAATACATCATTTGATGTTGTAACAATAGATACAGTTGGTCCTCTTAGACCATCCAATACATACAGATATATACTAACAATTCAATGCGAACTTACAAAATTTGTAGAAGCGTTTCCTTTGATAACAAAAGACGCAGTGAGTGTAGCAAAAACGATAGTAGAAAAGTTTATTTTAAAATATGGTTGTTTTAGGAAATTAAAAACAGACAAAGGTACTGAATTTACGAACGAATTATTGACAAATATCTGTAAACTAATGAACATAGACAAAGTAACATCAACACCATACCATCATGAAACTTTAGGTACAGTTGAAAGAAACCATAGAGTTTTAAATGACTTCTTAATGACAATGGACGGGAAGGATAACTGGGATGAACTATTACCATACTACACATACTCGTACAACACCACTCCACATAGCACGACTCACTATACACCATTTGAATTAGTATATGGTAAATTATGCTCTTTACCTTGTGAAATTATTAAAAGCAAAGAATCATTCTACAATTTAGACAATTATATAAATGAATTCAAAATTAAACTAAGATATGCACATAATCAAGCACAAGAAAATTTGTTAAAAAATAAACAACATTACTCCAATACACAAAAATATATAAACAAACCAAAATTTAAAACAGGAGACTACGTATATTTAAAAGTAGGAAATAAGAAAAATTAGATAAACCTTTTAAAGGTTCTTTTAAAATTATATCACAAAACGGATCTAACAGTACTATAATTATGGACAATGTAGAAAAAGAAGTACACAATAATAATTTAATAAAAGCTAGAAATATGTAAACGTATATAAGTATATGTAAAACTATAATATAAAAATAATTTTGTCAATTATGATTACAAAATCATTTTTTTTATAGGGTTAGGGTGTTGTGTGTCTACAAATAATTAGTAAGTAAGGTCAGTAATGTAAACACACATGTGACTGCAATATTATATAATAAAAATGCAAGCAAAAAAGAGTTATGACTCATATATATGTCACAAATTGGGCAAAGCGTTAGCGGCCACTTGCTGTGTAGAAACGACTAAATTGCAGCTTGCACATGTGGGTCACTTTTGTGAAGACATTTGTAATGTTGTATTTTCTAAGCGTTAGCGGCCACTTGCTTTGTCGAAACGATCATATTGCAGCATGCACATGTGGGTCACTTTTGTGAAGACATTTGTAATGTTGTATTTTCTGAAGACGATGAACTCTGTAGAGCAACTGTGAAACGATTGGTTTCACAATTGATATTTCTCAATATATGAGAAGACAATATAAATTGAATTAGAATAAAATAAAAGCAATGAGACTTTACCACAAGAACATTTAGAAAATGCAAAACTACAAAAAAAAATATAATAAATTATGATTGGTCACAATATGAAAATGTTGGAAAAGTAACTGAAAAGTGGGAGAGTCTTAGATTTAAGGAGAAATGTAAAATTTATTATAAAAGCAGTGTTTGTGCACTGAAATAAACAGACTGGTTTTGAATCAAGAATCGGCAGCATTGCCTCGTTTTTCTAACTTGTCTCATCAATAAAAATAGGCCTTGAGGCCATCATCCTTTTAGCGTGGCTCGCTTAAAAGCCAAAAGTTAAAAATAATAAAAAAGGGAAATGAATCAAAAACCAAACTTAACACTGTTTAAATGACCACCACTAATATTTCCTGCAAACACACATCGATTAACATATTTTATCTCGCCTCCGACACACAATTGTTTTCGTAAAAAATTACGCAAAAAAGCTGTCAATTTCTTACTCGTTCATTTTTAGGCATGCCATTGTTACGAATTTCGAAAGTTCGAAAATGCGATTCGGATTGCAGCATACTACTTCTACGGTTAGTAGCAAAATCCGAATACGAAAGAGTTGCAGCATAGGGGTGTCTGTTTCCGTATTTGTACGAATTATATACTTGTGGCCCACGATTGAGAGAAATAGAGATTGCGCCAATCGCGGTGCCGCGAATCCGCTCTACGTCATCTTGGTGCAATTGTTGATTGTGAGCATACGAAAAAACCAAATAACAATCTTAATATTTGTGCGTTAATATTTCTGCGTGGTTTTAAACAATTATCGAGACATTACAAAGCAAAATGAAGTGTGCCGTGGGAAAGTGTAGTAGTGAAAACAAAAGGAAAGCGTGCGATATAAGTTTTTTTTCGTTTCCTACGGACGCAAATCTGGCGAAAAAGTGGAGGCAGTTCTGCCGGCGAGGAGATGCATTAAACACCAAATCGGGCTATGTGTGCAATAAGCACTTTACTAGTGAAATGGGTAACATATTGTGTATTTTCATATTAATTGCATTTAATATTGTTTTTGTAAATGCCTTAGGTTTTGCAAAACTTCGTCGTTTAAAACGTGGTGTGGTGCCTACCATTTACGAAGAAAATTTGAGTGATTCCCAGCGTGCGGAAAGAGATCAGCACAGCAAAAGAATCGTCAGCAAGTTACTTGGGCAGAGTGAGACTGCCGTTGCCACTGCAGGTAACAATTTGCATTTATATAAAGTTTTGCATTATACTGTAGCTAAGTTTTTATAGCCGTTGCGAGTGATACTGTTGATACAAATATGTGACCTGGTCTACGAAAAGGGAGCTTACGTGCGAAAACTAGTTTTCTGTGAAAAAGCTGTTAAAAGTAAGCAACTCGTTTCGTCAGTTTCTCATTATCTCGTGAATTGTTCTCCGCGCCGGACGTCCAGTAAGTGTTGTTGTTGGTCCAGTAAGTGTTGTTGTTGGTCGGAATATTATTATAGTTTTATTATTATTAATATTATTATTATTATTATTAATATTATTATTATTATTATTATTTTTAGTACACTTCTAAGCAAGTTAGGATTTTCTGCTTTTCACCACGTGAAAAAGCATCTCATCTTCCATCCGAATCAACCAAAAAGTGAAAATTGATTTTTTGACACCTAAGCCCCCTTTCCGTAGACCAGGTCACATATATCTGATGAAAGTGTGAATAATAAAGAAAATTGCCTTACGGAAGCAAACCTTTCCGATATTCCCACGACTTCAACATCTCGCAAAGTATTTTATCATGATAGCAGTTTGCAGGAAGTTGAAGAGTTAAAAGCAAAATTGTAAGTTTTTAAAATACTGCACTAAAAATATTGGTTTATTGAACAGTTTTCTTTTCATTACATGAACCTGCGAAAAGAAAACAAAAAGCAATGCACAGAACAGAAGTCATCAAATAAAAGCTGTGGAGTCAACAGCTGTGGAGTTTATGGAGGTTGGCTACCGTCTACAAATATAAATATGCACTCTGCAGGGCTTTTTACAATGGCGAGTCCAAAAATTCACTTTGCTGCACACCTTTCATTTGGTCTACATGAAATTGCAAACACTGTTAATACATCCATTTTTTCATATGCTAAAAATCGTACCTACCTACCCAAATTATTGCTACGTGTTCCTAATTAATCAATCTTTGTATATTTATTGATTCCTGCAAAATCGGGCCATGTAATATTAAAATTAACACATTTTTCTGCATTGTTTACATATTTTTATATGCGTTTTGGCGTTTCTCTCTCGCAATTGCACCAAGATGACGTCACGCAAAAATTACGCGCAAAAATCCTCTCTCATTGGCGCAATATTGTATTCTATCATTCTTGCTTGTGGCCCAATTGAAGAAAAAGTTTCCGGTTGAACGTTATTCACTTTGGCGCCTAGTGGTATTGTTGTTTTTGTTGCCGTTCGGTAATTGTGCAAAGCGCAGCATGCCAACACCGCAAAATCAACCGTGCTCGGTAGCACCTCAATAGGCCTTTGGAATAAGTTAAATTGTTTAGTCAGCCTTCCGAATGCACACTCCACGACCATTCGGGCGCGACATGGTCTGTAATTATAGATCTATTGTGGCACAGTCAACTTTACGTTACGAGGGCTCTAAGGCATGATGGCAATATAATCCAAAGAAATTAAGAACATGATAATTATTTATTTATTTATTTATTTCTTACAGCTCTTTTGAACCTAGATCATAACAATAGTTGCGTTCCAGATAACTTCGTGTAAAAACCTGTAAAACTGTCAAATAACAAAATTACTTTCTAGAAAGAGAAAGAGAAAGTCACCTGGAACGCGAAAAACTACTTTTCCTGTAACTACTTCCATTTTTTTTTTTAATGTTAAGCGCCATGGAGACGATCAAATATCTTTATCAACCGTCTCGCGTTTTGCTTGACAAAAAAAAGCGCACTTGCCTTCTGATCGTCGTGGTGAGCAAGTGCGCGGACAAGAAAAAGAAATTGTTTGTTGAATTAACGCGTTTATTTGAACGTTTGCGGGCAAGACACGAGCCAATCTCACACATATGCAATGCTTGACGTATTTATTTGATTGTCTCCGTGGCGCTTAATGTTCTTTACTATCTGTTTTTGTTTACAAATGCAACCCTGCCTATCGTTTGACACTTTTCATGAACTTGCAGGAAGAAAAACTTCGGACTAAAACCTGCACCTTCTGACTGGGAGAGAGAGCAAGTTACTCTCACAAAAGTGGTTTGACTTGCAGGTTTTTTGGCACCTGGAACGCTTTCCTGCAAAAAAACCTGCAAATCGTGAATATCGTGAATATCGTGTGCATCTGGAACGCAACTAATATTTAATTATAAGCTTAACCTAGTATTTAAAAATGCAATACTTAAGCCTAATAGGACTATTTGTAAGGCTTTCTGCACATTGGTCGTCCAATCATAGTTGCTTCATCGTCACAATCATGATGCAACGATTACATGACGACTACACTTTCGCACACTCGGTCGTGATATTTAAATTCATTTGGCGTCTAAATATTCACTTGGAGCAGGTATTTTCTGTTTTTCTGGTTGATATTTTCGCCAAATTTTTACAAAAACCTGCAATTTTTAAAATATGTATGTAATATATGTGTTTTGTGCATGCACACGGAGACTTTTTACAATTTCGTCATATTTTACAGTTAAAACGCTCACGTTTATTGAATTTTAATGCAATTATCCACTTTTTAATGATTTCCACATATTTTATGCAAAAAATACTAATTTTTATGCAATTTTAATGCAAATATTAACTTTTTCACTAATTTTCCCCCATAAAATTTAAACAAACAATGCGTGCACAACGATTAGCAAACGACAGTGCCGTACTAATCCGTTTCTGCATCTTCTACGATTTGCCGATAACGACAAGTGTACAGATCTCCTTGGAAATGCATGTGCTCGGCTCAAAATTTCAGGGCGAGACGATAACGCAACTATGATTGGACGACAAGTGTGCAGATAGCCTAAGGGAACTCATTTATATACATAGGCCCTGTGCCAATTAATAGAAAATAGAAAATTTTGACGGATCAAAGCAAAAATTTGAAGGTCAAAATTTTACCTAGCTCATGGGGCTAGGTAAAATTTTGACAGCTTATAACCATGTATACACATAATACTGTTTGGCGGTAATAAGGAGTGAACATGAAAATGAAAGCTGAAACAGCATAAAAAGCGTACGTTACTTGCAAATTATAAAATAAATATAAATTTTAAGAATTTCAGCAACACACAAAAATAAAGCTTTCGCACGAGCGTTTGTTTGGTTTTTTAACTGTCAAAATTTTACTCTGCATTTGGCACAGCAAAATTCAATTTATTTGTACACCATAGCAAATTTTTACACCCCGTCTCACCACGGAGAAAAAAGTTACCGATTGGCACAGGGACATACATTTAAAATTTCACGGGACGAAAGTAAATGGCAACAGGATCTTAGCGAGGATAGAGATAGAATACATTATTTATATTGAAACAGTCTTACAGTATGCAAATAATTTTCTTTTAAATTCAGTTATGTTTTTACATTGGGTAATACTATTAGGTAATTCATTTTAGACCCTTATAATAGAGATTACTCTAATCAGACTCACATTTAAACATGGGTAAGTTAAAGTTGTTTTTTACGGGTGTTTTTGTTATGTTTATCATTACCATCTATCTTTTAAATATTCTGGCTAGAAGTGTTGTTGCTTAACACTTAACTGATTGAGGGCCGCCAACATGTCTGGGGTGTCATAACGTTTGCTAAGAATAAATCGCATTGCTCGGTTCTGTTGCTTTATAAATCTGGCTTTCATTAATTATGAATAATATAGTTGGGCAATAATTTAGTAGGGGTTCTATTATAGCTCTGTATACCATTATTTTATACTTTCTCTTTAAGAATTTACACGTACGTCGTACGAAGTATAACTTCGTTGCTATTTTGCTCACAGTATAATCGACGTGATCATAAAAGTTTAACTTTTCGTCGATTTTTATACCCAAATAATTAAGGCATTGCGTTCTTTGTAATGTTTGCTGGTTTATATTTAATTGGCCTAGGTATAACCATAGGTTTATTTTTGCTGATGTTTGATTTGAGTTTATTTAAGCATATCCAATTATATATTTCATCCAGATCGTTTTTAAGCTTTGAAGCAATGTCATTTACAATTTCCCCACTTATCATTATTAATGTATCATTGGCAAATAGATTGATATCGCTATACTGAATGCTGTGTGAAATATCATTAATATAAATATTAAATAAAATAGGTGCTAACACTGAACCTTGTGTTAGCCCAAACATTACTTTTCTTTCCAACTTCTGCATCTCTTATGACTCCTTCAGATAAAAGTTTTCTTCCTCCAATTCTATTTTTGAAAGAATCAGCAATTTTAATTACTTCATCAGTTTCTATTTCTTGAAATTTAAAATTGTATGCGAAATTCGGAAGTATAGAAAATTCTTTATGGATAATTTCAATATTTGAAGAGATTTCTGTGATGCTGTCTACAAAGTAATCATTTAATGCTTGTGCAATATCATTTTCGGTTGCGTAAACATTGTCATGTATTAAAACTTTATTTATGGTATTTGTTTCGTTTGTAGGGACACGAATTCCGATACGATGCGATACCACATCGATATTTTTGCAATTCGATACCGATACTTTTTACTCGATAGTTTTCAAACGATTTTTGTTTGGAATCGAGTACCAGAACTCTTGTATCGTACCAAAACGTAAATGTACATTACAAAGTTAATGGGAATAATGATTTTTATTGGGCATTTCCAATCTGGCGTGACATGACATTTGTATGACAAAATGTTAGAAAATAAAATGAAAACGTCAAAATTTAAAAACTCTGGGAATTGGGCAAAACTATTTGCATAAAACTTTTTGTAGTAATATTTGAAATATTTAAGGTTAATTTTCCAAATTCCAAAATGTTAAAATTTTTATCGAAAGTTTTGTTGTTAATATTATTTTCAAATAAATTTTTAAATTTTAGCAAGGGTTTCATTTCTTGCAAATCTATGTCGTACTATAACCTTCTTACTTACTTTGGAATTTATGTGTAAAGCAATATGGATATATTTTGTGCTTTACAGCGCAGAAATGTGTTCTATCTTAGGTTGCAATGTGACGCGACTTCATTTATGTACTAGGTGTTAATTCTTTATTAGAAAATGAGACCAATATTCATATTTGGTTTTTTGAATTTTGTATCGATATTTGGAATATCGAGTCTTTTTATTACTATATTAATGAGTACCCGATATTTTTACAGCGATACTTTAAATGAGTATAATATCGATACTTTCGGTCCGATATCGTGTCCCTATTCCTTTGACATACTTATTCAATTTTTCAGATGTTTCCACATTTCCTTACTATCTCCAATGTTAGTGGTTATCTTACGCTCCATGTATTTGACATTCTTGACTTTCACCAAGCGTTTATATTTATGCTTAATACCATTGTAGCCGTTCCAATTCCCTGTTTCTAAAGCAGTATTATAAAGATTGTACTTATATTTACTAAGGTAAGGGCTAAGCTCAGGACCTTACCGGGGTCACACAGGGCGGATGCTCTTAGTGGGTGTGTGGGAAATAGCGCATCCACTATATTCTTAACTCGGGCCTCATCCATCGCCTGTGATGATGTATGGAACTTTTTCATCACTATTTTGTATCCCTGGCCCCAGGGATCGCGATCCACTTCGTCGCATAGCGCTTTCCAGCAGTTCCGTTTGCTCTTCTGTATCTCGGCCCCAAGTGCTTTCTTTGCGCTTTTGTAGGCTGCTGCTCTGGTCAGCGCCTCGGGTCTACCACGAGCGCGCGTTGCGAGTCTCCGCATTCTATGGCAGGCCCTTCGCAGCTCAGCAATTCGGTCATTCCACCAGTATACCTGCTTTTTACCTGACCATGCTCTCCTCTGTGGCATTGAGGCTTTGCATGCCCGGTGAATGCAGCGCATAGTTTCTTCGACCAGCTTAGTACAAGACTCCCTGTTGTGGATCTCTCCCGTTGTGGGTGAAATGCCTTGGGAATCTGCTAGGAGTGACGTATCGAACTTGCGAACATCGACCCTAGACGGGTTCCATCCTGGTTTCCTGCGAGGGATACTACGTGTTTGCCCTCGCGTGATGTCAGTGACTTGGAAGGTGATGTAGTTGTGGTCGCTACCACTCAGGTCTTCCATCACTCTCCATCCGTCAGCCCTTCGGAGAAGGCTTTCTGAGACCAGGGTTATGTCGGGGATAGAGTATCCAAAACCCGGCCTTCGATATGTAGGGGTCGTTCCGGTGTTGAGGATGGTCAGGCCAATGCGGGCTGCCATTTCAAGGACCAGTCTTCCCCTGGTGTTTGTTTGGGGCATACCCCATTCCACGCCTCTTGCGTTGAAATCTCCAGCAACAATTATGTGGCCGGTTATATCGCGCAATTCGTCTTCAAGGTCTTCGAGCTTTCCCCTGAAGACAGGGACTGTGTCGTTTGGAGACAGGTAGCAGCTCACCACAGTGATTTGCGCCATTTTAACCCAGACGTAGCAGCGTCCTACCCCGCTGCTCTCTGCGCGATGGTTGGGGTTAGCAATCCATATCGCGGCCGAGCCTGATTGGTCAACATGCCAGGTTTCTTTTGTTCTATAGGGTTCACTGATGATGACAGCGTCTGCTCTTTGTTCAAGAACCAATTGGTCCAGCAGGTCATCAGCTACCCTACTCCTGTTCATATTGCCTTGTATAAATTTAATCATATTCTCCCAAGCTTTGTCTTAGCCTCAGCAAGGGCATCCCTGAAGGCCTTGCACGCTCCCGACCCGGGCAGGTGATGGGAATTTTTCTGTCCATCTCCTGCCGAGCACAGGTAGCAGCTTGGGCTTTCTTTACACGCAGAGGCTATGTGGCCCTGCTGACCACATTTCCAGCATGAACTGCTTCTGTCTGGGCCTTTGCATGCCGCCTTTTTGTGGCCATACCCCAGACAGCGGAAACACCTTTGGACATCCGCGCGCTCTCGGACGCGGCAGATAATCCAACCTACTCGCAGCTTCCCCTTTTCAATAAGAGTCCGGCCTGGCAGTTCATCGATTTCCACCACGGCCATTCTTTGTTCTCGCGAGTTTACAGCGAGGAGAGAGACGCGAAGTTGGCCATTCATCTTGTCTCCTAACTCCCCGCGTATAGCGTTCTCCACTTCTGGGGCCGTGGTTAGGCAGTCCATTCCCAGAACTTCTAGACGTAAACGTCTAGTGAGAATACGGGCGTCTCCAAGCTGGCCAATGGCAGTGCACACATTTTCCTTAAATGCTGTGTGGTTGCCACAGCGCTCCATTTCGATGAGCACGCCGCCTTCGCGGGTTTTCCGAACAGATCGAATTACGGTCTCCGTCTTCTCGGGTTGGAGCTTACCGCGTATCGTTCCCAGCACCTCTGCATAGGTTTTGCCTTCAGCTGGCTTAATTATTAATTTGGCGAGACTCTTCTTTTTTCTCACCCTCTTCTTTTTTTGCGGCTGGTCGCCTCGCCCTTATTGACCAAGGGTTCACCTGGCGCTGGCCCTGGCTTGGGCTTTCTACTTTTTCCAACCGTTTTCCATTGATTGTCTGGTACGGTTTTCTGTGCATTGTTGTTATTATTGCCATTATTATTAGGATTATTAATAATAATGTTTTTACTACTATTATTATTATTAGCAGTAGTATTTTTCTTCTTTTCCGGCTCGCCTGTAGGGGAGTCGGATCGAGTTCGACCTCTCTTTTGCGAGCCAGGGCCAGCCTTCCGCAGCTCGGAAAGGGTAGGCCCCTTCCGGCGCTGCTCTCGGAGGTAGCTTAATATATTTAAGCTCTCCTCGATTTGGGCCATACCTGTTTTTATATCCATGGACACATTCTTTTGCTTAGACACAGCGCTCTGCATCTTCTTCAGGACAAGCCGAATCTGGGCCAATTGCTCATCTTCATTGCCTTCGCAAGTTCCCAAGCTTGCGGTGACATGCTTGTCGCTGTTTGCAGCAGCCGGCGTTTGAAGACGACTATCCCGGCTGCCGGGAGTTGCCGTTTGGCAAGGTGTAGCCTTCTGCGCCACGCCGGCGGCTTTCTCCGTGCTCGTGGTGCCGGAATTTGCCTGCAGAGGAGTTTGTGGCGGGGAGCGCACGACTCTACTGCTCTTCCTGAATGCGCTGCATTCTTCCTCCGTATCATCGACGTTCGTTTCGTTTATTGGTTTTGTTTTAATCATTTCAGTCAATTGGGTCTCCGCTTCAAGCCGCTATCTCCACACGTAGCACAGTCGCTTTTAAGTGTCCCGAAGTTCCCTTCTCTCAAAGGAGCAGGCCATCGCGAGGGTTGACACAAGTCCTTATGGGATATTGTGTTCAGAGCCAAGACAGCGCAAAACCAGGAGTAAATCTCAACTGGACCTGTGCGGCCAACTAAATGGCGACGTGTATTGAACGTACTTGAAGACCTGCCAGGGTTTTAACGAGACGGAGGCGATCGCAGCATTAGCCCACCAGCCATTTCTGTGAGGTGTCACCCTCACATACTAAAGTGGCGGAATACTGCTCTCGCCAGCCCAATGTCAGACTAATCGTATACATGCTCCAGTATGCCATGAACAGGATCTAACTGGTCTCAATCCTGGGATGCTTTTTGGGGGGCGGCATCTGTTCGCCCGGACACAGGAGATTCATCAAGCATTTCTGATCTTTTAAATCAGGCCCTCGTCTCCTGCCGCTCTTGGTCTGGGACTGCTTATTGGTTATTCGCAGCTAACCTATCGGAGTAGGCCGTTCACG